>NC_086352.1:36974380-37057500 GCF_036324505.1 Eleginops maclovinus | reverse complement strand
TAAAATTAAATGTTAAAAGTCCAACTGACATCACATCTAGTCATCCCTATTTATAGTGAAAAATAATGTAAATGTGTTTTTCTTAGTGAAAATATCCAAAATGATCCCTTACATCAGCAAGCTGCTGAGATATAAGAACTTATTACTACACTAATGAAGTATGACTGTGTGACGTACCTGGCTCATCGGTGTCACATGCTTCATTCAGGGCAGAGTTCAGCTGATTTTTCAGAAGAGGAGTCTCTTTAAGGGCCCTTGCCTCTTGGAGGACTTTGTCTTTAAAACCGGTGTTCCATCTTTCCAGGAACCTGGACGCAGTCTCTGCTCCGAACATCAACGAGAAATCTTGCAAAATCTAATAAAAAAAAAAGAGAGCAAGATTATTATTACAATCATTTAATGTAAACAAAGTATTTTTCACAGAGAGAATTTCAAATGCAAAATGTGTTACCTACCAGTCCCTTAGTGTCCAACAAACGAGGGAACATTTGAAGTATGTTGTCAGATTGCTGTGGGTCATGGAGCATCTGTTGACGATAGTGGAATGTTTCTCTCATCTTCTGGAAGACTAGGTCCCGTCAGTGGTGTAGTGAAGAAGAGACATGGCCTCCATATATTCATCTCCTGTTTGCAGGTCATCTATGGAACCAAAACGTTTTGATGATGTTGGACCTCCTTTTAGCTTCACTCTGTCATGGGATGTAGATGTGGCTTTGGATTGACGTTGCACAGTCTTGACACGCCACTCAAGAAAGCCTTTGTTGCTCTGAATGTCATAGAAATGTTCCTAAAAAGAAAAAAGTGCTTCTGGTTGGAATGCAGACAATATCAGGTTTTTAATAGATCTAGTGCATATATGCTGCTGCTTGTACACAAAAGATCAAATAACCAATATGTGACCACTGCCATTATTTCAAAAAGATGGCTACAATGCAAACTCACATATCCTTTTATTGAGTAAGGGTCCTTCAAAGATGGGAAAAGTGACACAATCCCAAGGGCATGGAGCTCCTTCGTTGCTTTACTTACACCTCTCCTGCAAAAGCAAAAATGTTATTTGCGATAAGATTTTTGCCTCCTCTACAAATGAATAATTCATGCCATTAACACCAGAGATCTTACCCTTCCTTTTCACGCATGTGAGCTACAATGATGTTCACCATTAATCGCCTGGTGGAATCTTTCAAACTCCCAGTGTCGTCATACTCTTTGATCACAGTCAACCCTGCTGGTTTAGAAGTGAGAACCTGCTCCACCGTCTAAACACAATTGATATAAGATACAAAATAAACAAAAACAATTAACAAAAGAGATCATGTGTAACCAAAACAACTACCACAATCTATTGATCAAATCGATCATCAATTACAATGCTTCTTCAATTCCATGACACCAATTTGTTTAAGCTTGGTTTTCATGTCAGACCAAGTAAAGAGCAAAGTGTATAAGTATTTAAGTAATAAAATTACCTTTCTTGCTCGGGTACTGTCCATTATAGGTTGAATCATTTCAAATCCAGCATCACTTGTGTCACTGCTTAGGCCGCTTGAGGTTGAGGCAGACAATGTATCTGTAAGACTTGGAGAAAAGGGCCCTTCACCATCTTGCTGCTGGATGGTAAGATCTGGGGATCACAAATAACATCATACATATCAATCAATTATCCATATGGCCCATTATAACGAATCACAAATTTGCCAGTGGCAATGTACCAAAACTTCAATTTACCGAAATCACAACTTGCCCCATGAGCTACTTTGTGTTTTATTATGAACATTTACTATAACCCTGCCTACCACAAGGTGAGTGTCACACATTCTGTCAGGTCGGAGCAGTCAGTCATGTTCATGGATGATTGTGCTAGTGGAAGGTCTGAAATGCACATGATGCATACAGTTTACTGTGGAGAGTGAAAATACTACATTCTGTGATTGCTGTTTGTTATCGGCTAGTACAGAATATCAAACAATCTGTTTCTTACAGATAGAAAATACAAATCTCTCAAAGCATTTCTGCAACAAAACCCAGAAATATCAACTTACCATAATCAGTGTAGATGACAAAACATATGTCTTGGACTGTTGCAAGTTCAGGAAAGACATCCTCATCCACCTCTATGCCTTGCTCATCGGTGACTTTCAGCACTGTGTTTTCTGGTATGAGAAACTTCTGCTGCACTGAAGCATAACAAAAAACACTTATTTAACAAAACTACTTTTACTACCCCTTTAATGACTTTGAACAATACAGAAATAACTTACCTGCACTGATGAAGTCTGAGAAGCGGACTTCTTCCAGTTTCACATATTTTTTTGTCCCTCCACGTTTTACCTTTAGCAACATCTTAACCACTTAAGGAAAAAAAAGATAGCTTTAACTTTAGCAACATGTTGACTGTAACAAAAGTATTTCTGGTAGCCATGTGGTAATATTATTTCATAAGCATTTTCAGGTAACCTATTGTAGACTAGCCTATATTATCAGGTTTGGCCATTAAGGCGCCATTTACTTTGAAAAAAAGTCTCTCGAACACGGGAGACAGAGTCGTGTTACTAGCTAGCTGTTATCTTAACAATAATGTAGGGAAATGTGTGTCACCTCGTCCACTTTCCCTCAATGCAGGTCGCGGGACTCATCCGCTACCGTCGTTTAGAGTCTAACGTTTAATGCAAGGGAAAAGGCATTTTCGGTATATGTTGAAAGAACTAGAAACAACACTGTAAGCTAACGTTAACTATTAGCCTAAATCATGGAGTAGGCATAAAATACAACAGTCATCGAGCTACGTTCAACAAGTTCAGGGCAAGCATTAAATTCAGCAGCTAGTTACATTTGCTAAGTTCGTACTAGCGAAAATAAACAAACATTAACTTTACACTGGCAGAAAATATATTTCGAGATGTAGAACAGCACTTTTACCTTCCCTCACGATGAAGTCCAAGTGGTCGCGGCAGCAGAGCAGTTGATGAATATACACCAGAGTAGTGTTAAATCACGCTCCTGAACACCCAGTGACTGAACACCGAAATATTACTCCGCCAATGAGTATCCCTTAACTCAAATGGTAGTCTAAATTAGAAATAAACTCCCCAAATCTAACCCTTTCACACTTTTTTGTCTAACTCCAGATTATTTTACTCCAGAAATTTGCTGTGTACAGATTTACAGAATAATACTATAGATATTTGTAATGTTCCACTCGGGCTGCATTAGAGAAAATAAATAAAATAGCTTTTGAAAATGTGTGCATCTTAAAAGTGCTTAATTTTAGAAAGATTAAATAAAGTGCAGCAGCAGCAGCTTGAGTTTCACATTTCACATCTTGACTTAACAGTTTCAGCCAATTATGTAACATATCAGTCCGAACACATCATAACAATTGAACAGTTTTAAGGTTTGTCTTTCTCCATCCACCCATCCATCTTCTCCCGCTTTTCCGTCAGGGTCGCGGAGGTAGCAGCTCCAGCAGAGAGCCCCAAACTTTCCTTTCCCTGGCCACATCAACCAGCTCTGACTGGGGGATTCCAAGACGCTCCCAGGCCAGCGAAGAGATATAATCCCTCCACCTGGTCCTAGGTCTACCCCTCGGTCTCTTCCCAGCTGGACGTGCCTGGAACACCTCCCTAGGGAGGCGCCCAGGTGGCATCCTCAATAGGTGCCCGAACCACCTCAACTGGCTCCTTTCAACGTGAAGGAGCAGCGGTTCTACTCCGAGTCCCTCCCAGATGACTGAACTTCTCACCTTATCCCTAAGGGAGATGCCAGCCACCCTGTGGAGAAATCCCATTTTGGCTGCTTGTATCCGCGAACTCGTTCTTTTGGTCATGACCCATCCTTCATGACCATAGGTGAGGGTAGGAACCAAGATGGCCCGGTAGACAGAGAGCTTTGCCTTCTGGCTCAGCTCTCTTTTCGTCACAACGGTGTGGTAAAGCGACTGCTGTACCGCTTGGAGCAGCGGGTTTGTCTTTCTGTCCCTCTTATATTCCACTCCCTCCCTGACTGTCTTTTGTTCAGTGAGAGGACTGAGCTCTAGCCTGTCCAGCCAGGATTTTAAATCGGGGCTGAAATGGTGTCAGGGCCATTCTCATACACATGTTAAGGTGCTCATTGGTGCTCCACTCACCGCCTTCTCTCTGTCTCCCGCTAACTCGTCTCTCCCCTCACTCTTCTCTCCACCTTCTCTCTCCGTCTCCCGCTAACTCGTCTCTCCCCTCACTCTTCTCTCCGCCTTCTCTCTCTGTCTCCCGCTAACTCATCTCTCCCCTCACTCTTCTCTCCACCTTCTCTCTCCGTCTCCCGCTAACTCGTCTCTCCCCTCACTCTTCTCTCCGCCTTCTCTCTCTGTCTCCCGCTAACTCGTCTCTCCTCTCTCTCCGCCTTCTCTCTCTGTCTTCCGCTAACTCATCTCTTCCCTCACTCTTCTCTCCGCCTTCTCTCTCTGTCTTCCGCTAACTCGTCTCTCCCCTCACTCTTCTCTCCGCCTTCTCTCTCTGACTCCCGCTAACTCATCTCTTCACTTACTCTTCTCTCCGCCTTCTCTCTGTCTCCTGCTAACTTGTCTCTTCTTGTGTTTATCTCCCTGTATCGCTCACTCGTCTCTTTCGCCCCCTGTTGGCACCGGTTAAAATGGAATTGGCCCGTCAAAATGCTAATTATTCATGTATTGATTATAGGTCCGGGTCCGTATAGGTCGGCCTCAGGGTCCGGACCTGGACCGCGGTCCGCCTGTTAGTGAACTGTGGTACAAAAACTCTCATTCCCTCCTGCAGACATCCTGCTGAACACAGACACACAGAGAGGTGCTGCAGAGGGGATTCAGCTAGTGACTGTATATTGGGGACGATAGGTTGGGACGTGTCACGTGGACGGGACGTTGCCAGGAGTTCAATGTAAAGCCAGCTCACATTTCATATATGATGTCATATCGACAGCAGATCTGGATCAGCTCGTTTGTGTCCCGAGAGAGAGGGGTTGTATTTCCTGAAACTTTGTGAGTCTCCTTACACACCGGCGACACATATTTATGTATAAAAGACAGCAAAAAGTGCATTTGGCATAATAGGGGACCTTTAAAGCTTATCCAAGTATCAAGCATCATTGACCTACATTCGATAGATTTTGTTAACTTATAACTTAACTTACGAGGCAGTACCTCACCTCTAGTGAGGGGCCCAGCCCTTCTTATGTTTGTCTGTATGTGGCCCTCAGAGAACAAAGTTTGGACACCACTGCTCTATGGACAGGTGCCAGCAAAGACTTTATGTGGCTGACTGGTCTTTAAAGGTTCAGTGTAATTTAGAAAATAGGAGGTCAGCTTTCTGTAGACGAGTCTGAGCATCACAAACACAACCTGTAGCACTTTACAGTTACACTCACACAGCAGCACTTAGAATGGTCTTGCTTGTTTGATGTGCCTGGTCTGGGACCCACAGCAATGGTGGGCCTGGTAATGGAAATGACACTGTATTGTTTTGCAAAAATCACTTTGTATTTAATTCATCAGTACATTTCTGATACACACTATATACCACTCCAAATGTTTCTTAAATCTTTATCTCTACATGTTTGGCAGCCATTCCAGTGTCTGTTGAATTCCAACACAGAGAAATGTTTGTAGTTTAGAGAATACAATGCAACAAAAATCATGTAACTCAAAGACATACCCATAAATAATAACTGATGATACTTCAGTGGTCTCTTCATTTTTTCTGGAGCTGCACGTATATTCAAAATGAACATTATTAAATGTTTAGTAGGTGAAGTTATAATTACTTGATTGACGCTCACAGAGGCACAGAGGGCAGCTCCGGGGTCACTCATTAGACCATCCCGAGAGTGTTCAGCCTAATTGCTTGTGTTTGATGTATTTCAGGTAAGCTAAAGAGATAAAATGTATAACAGTAGTGACACATGTTTAATGTCTGTGAAAGTGTTTCAGTTAAATGTGAAGCGTGTCATGATGAATAGTGCGTCAGCTGCTATCTGATATGGACTAAGGTCTGTAGTGTAACCACCTGCAATAAACAGGGAGTTGTGTATGTGTGCGGAAGAGTGTCAGTGAGTGTGTTCAACGGTATGAAGTCTTTATGATATGTGATGTTTAATGTAAGTTCGAGAATGTGAACAAATGTGTATGTAAAGGCATCACTTGTCGGAGCGTGCTGAGAATATGCAGCCGTGTTGCAGTGATGTGCTTGTTTTTGTGTATTTCAAAATTACAGTAAAAGGATTTTATTTTAAACAGATGCACGCCTGGAAGTCCTTTTTTACATCCCAATATGCAACACAGGAGCTCTCCATGGTGTTGCATGAAGCTACAGCAATGAGGGGCTAATGCAGCGAGCTCTGTACAAACACAGAGCATGAGTCTGCTCCTACGTTCCTTTTCCTTTATGCAAGACAAAAGGTGTGTGTGCAGTGTGGGTGTCTTCCTGTGTAAGACATTAGGTGTGTTCTTTGTGTTGATGTTATGTTAGGCTCTCCCAGCTGAGGGGATCTCTTAATTCTCATAGTGCTTCTCACAATGTAAAACAAACTCTTCAAATGACTGCAAAGGGAATGGATTACAGAAATTCCAACTGTCAGACAAGGTTGGATAGTTCAGAGAGGATCCCAGGTCCACCAACGGATTCAGCTTTTATGATGGCTTGAATAAAAACAGGAAAATCAATCCACCAAAAACGGATGATAAATGGACAAGTTGAGATGTTAATCAGGCTTGGGGAGTAACGGATTACATATTCGGGATACAAAAAAAGGAAACTGTGATGAGACTGCTGAGATTACTGTTACATTTCTAAAATGTAGGGCAGTGTTTCTCAAACTTTTTCAGACCAAGGACCACTTAACCAATAAAAAAATACTCACGGACCACCTAACTCCCCCAATATCCCAAAACAAGATTCAAGATTCAAGAAGCTTTATTAATCCCGAGGGAAATTGAGGTGCAACAGTTCAATACAAAGAAGGAAGGAGAAATATACACTAAATATACACCAAATATAACTAAATATAAACTAGAATAAATACAATAGGCCTGCTTACTACTCCAACAGTATATTACAAATTACAGCCTAATAATAACAGCTTTATGTGACCTTCTCTATATCGCTCATTCACACATTAAATCAACGATACAAATACAACTACGGATTCTACAAGCATTTCGTTCACATGCGATTTAAACGGTAAATGCTGATAGATTTTACACATCATATGAAACATAGACTACATTTATTACTGAGTTTATGTCCGAGCGAACAGAGAGATACGCAAAATGCACCGCATTTAGTACCACACAAACTCTGCTGTGTATTTTCAAAAATAAAATACAGTAAAACTATGGCTGCAGGCCCAAGTTTAACAAGAATTTAACAATAAACACAAGGTAATTATTTACACTGTTACATTTACAAATAGCATTGTTTACTCACTCATACACTGCGTGTCTCTGTTGCTACCTAATGGGAGGAATGGTGCTGCTTGTGCTGAGACATCCATGAAACAATGTCTGGATCCAAACTGGAGAGTTTTAGTCTCATATCACAGTCCACATTGATCCTGTTACGCTGCTTTGTTTTCAGACCAACAAGTGTAGAAAAACCAACTTCACAGTTGTAGGTGGTTGGAAACGGCATCAACAGTTTCAGAGCAGCGTCAGCCAGCTCTGGGTGCTCAGGCTGGACGTGGACCCAAAAGTCCGTCAAGCTTTTCTCTCTGAAAGTCGTCCTCAGTGTCCCATCAGATGCGATGTCCACAAGGCTGTCAACCTGTCTTGATGGGAGCTTGGACTGACGTGTTCGATGTGCGTTTTGTCCCCAAATGGATTCCTGATCCACTCATAGCCTGCATCTTGTTCTGGGAAATATCTTCCCAGCTGAAAGTGAAGGCCTTGCAGATGTTCCTTGAAGGCTGCAACTGTGCCGCCGTCCAGCTCTTCATCTGCAGCGAGGAGAAAATCCACAAGCGTCGGAAAACAGTCAAACTCTTGGCGATCCAGACGGACACACCACAATTCCATCTTGAGGCGTGCGGCTTTAATTTTGTCCTGCACATTGAAGGCGGTGACGGCTTTTCCCTGCAGCGCTAAGTTCAAAGCATTGAGAACGCTAAAGACATCGGCCAGGTATGCCAATTTTGAGAGCCACTGGAAATCATGCAGTCTGTCATACAGTTCATCAGTATGATGCAAGAATAACATCACCTCATGGCGCAGTTCAAATAGACGGGTGAGAACTTTCCCACGCGACAGCCAGCGAACTTCAGTATGGAAAAGCAGTTTTGTGTGTTCACTTCCCATTTCATCACACAGAGCTTTAAAAAGACATGTGTTCAGAGCTTTGGTTTTTATTGTATTAACAATTTTCACAGACTCGTCCAGTACTGATTTGAGGCATGGTGGCATTTTTTTCCCAGCCAGCTGTTCTCTGTGAATGCAACAGTGTGTTGCTGTGGCGCAAGGTGCAACTGCGCGTACGCGCGCTGCCAGTCCCTTGTGTTTCCCAGTCATTGCAGTTGCACCATCTGTGCAAATACCAACACATCGTGTCCAGTCGATATTATTCTGCAGGATGAAATCGTTGACTGAGTCAAAAATGGCTTCCCCTGTGGTGTTGGTCGGCAGGGAACGACAAAACAGAAATTCATCCTGCACACCGCCATCATAAATGTACCTTACAAAACACAGCAGATTTGCCTCATTCACGATATCAGTTGACTCGTCCAGTTGCAGTGTGAAAAACTGGCTTTGGCGTAAACGTGTGATCAGCTGATCTTTCACATTTTCGGCCATGGCTGTTATTCGCCGCTGGACAGTAGGCTATCATTGGAGAGGGGGACCCTGTTAATTTCGTCGCTTGCTTTCTCCCCAAACAATACATTAGCCATAACCTTGGCAGCTGGTTTGACTAAATTCTCACCTATCGAATGAGGTTTCCCTGTTTTTGCGATGAGAAGGGATACCCTGTGTGATGCCTCTGTAGCCTTCGCATTTTCCCCCGTTGCAAAAAAATGTGAGGGCGCCTTCGTCATGTGTTTTTTAAGTTCATCACGTTTTCTCTCAAACAATGCTAAAGGTTTCCTGATGTAATCCTTGTGTTTGCTCTCAAAATGACGCTTGAGCTTGGCGGGTTTCATAGCCTCGTTAGCCAACGACTCGTAGCACAAAACAGTGTGGATTGGGATCCTCTTCATCTCCAGTCCAGAAAAATCCTAATTTTATGTAGTCGCTGTGATATTTTCTCTTCACTTTAGCGCTGGACTTTCCGCGATCAAGCCGAGTTTCACAGCTTTCAGCCGGGTGGTGGTTAGACGGCGATCCGCTCTCCTGGGACTCAGTAACGCACACAAAATCACTTGTCGCTGCGGCTGAACCACTTGTAGTTGCTGGATCTCCTGCATCAGGACGATGCACCTTGACTGTCACGTCAGATTTGTCATTTAATTTTCTTTTAACTGACCCTGTCTTTAGCCATCGATCCATCTTGTCAGTTGACAGCTCAAATTGACCGCGCAAATCATTTATGACGTAAGATCGTAACCTACGTAGCTACGTAGGTTACGAACCTACGTAGCTACGCTACATCTATGCTACACTCTATAGGCCTACTAGTCATTTTAAGACAGTTTGAGAAACACTTTAAACTTATAATATATTAATTTCAAATGTGACATTTTACCAAAATACTCACGGACCACTAGGGGTCGCGGACCACTCTTTGAGAAAAACTGGAGTAAAACACTGTTGTGTTTGCTGTAAAAGGAGCAGATTTGATTCAGAATCTGAATACCTTCATTCGTCCCACAGAGGGGAACTGTACATTGTTTAGAAGGCATGCATAAGAGATGCATAAGAGATTAAAAATATAAATGACACAATTAACAAAAGAACCCTTCCGAGTACAACAATACGTATCAGTAGAGTATTTAAAATAAAATAAGTGTAACATGTTTAAAGGAGTACAGTAGCAGCCAGATACCAGTAGTGAAAGTAAAAGCATACAGTAGATTGCAGTTAGGAAATATATGCACCTACCTGAATGTTGTTTATGGTTTTCACTTTCTGTGGTTCATTTGTTCTTTTTTTATTCGGTAGGTGAACCTATTCACCTTATGCTTCGCCGGCTCTAGGGTGCTTCCACTTTGCTGAATAATGTCTCAGCACTTCAGATTAAAGCTTAATTGCCAGCCGACTTGCCAAATAAATAGTTTTTTAGCTTTCAAGGTTCAAGGGTTTTTACTGTCTGATGCAGCTACCGTGTAGTTATGGCAATGAAAATCTTAGATGCTGAGCTCCTCCAACAATGCAGCATATTACAAAAGGACATAAGACAATAATAAAATAAAGATAATAAACTAAAACTGAAACATTGTGCAAAATGAAACAGTAGTTTAAATTTGAGTTAAATAAAAGGTTTTATGTTAGACCAGTTTAGAAGTAGTGCAGATGAAGTATATACATAAATAAAAGAAATGAGATAAAATATGCATGGAATGTTGAAAGTGATCAAGTAAGGCAGGATTCTATATAAATGTAAACAGAGTTAAATATACAATAACAGGATGTAAGATTATATATTAAATAGTGTACACTGAAGTACAATTAAATACTGCTCATAACTATTAAGATACCAAATTAAATAAATAATGAGATGCAACCATATAAATGTTTTGGGTTATGGAGGCACTTTACAAAGCGCAGGTTTTTAATAGTCTTATGGTCTGTGGAATGTAACTGTCTCTGAGACTGGTGGCGATGGGGGTCTTTGATAATCCTGTGGGCTTTCTTCCTACACCGCTGGGTGTAGAGGTCCTCCATGGATGGCAGCTCCGTCCTGGTGATGTGCTGTGCAGTTTTCACCACCCTCTGTAGAGCCTTACAGCTGAGGGCGGTGCAGCTGCTGTATCAGGCCGTGATGCAGTCGGTCAGGATGCTCTCTATGGTGCACCTGTAGAGGGTCAGGATGCTCTCTATGGTGCACCTGTAGAGGGTCAGGATCCTCTCTATGGTGCACCTGTAGAAGTTGCAGAGTATCCTGAAGTCCATGTTGAACCTCCGCAGCCTGCGGAGGAAGAAGAATTGCTGTGGAGCTGTTTTGGTGATGGTGTTTGTGTGATGAGTCCATGTCAGGTCCTCAGTGATGTGGACACCGAGGAACCTGAAGCTGCTGACTCTCTCCACCGTTGTCCCGTTGATTACGATGGGGGCGTTTTCCTCTCTCTGCTGCTTCCTGTAATCCACAGTCAGCTCCTTGGTTTCGCTGACGTTGAGATGGAGGTTGTTATCCTGGCACCAAGATGTCAGGGTTTCGACCTCTTTGTACGCCTTGTCATCGCCATCGGTGATCAGGCCGATGACGGTCGTATCGTCAGCAAACTTCACGATGGTGTTGGAGCTGTATGTGGCCACCCAGTCATGTGTGAACATGGAGTAGAGGAGAGGGCTGAGCACGGAGCCTTGAGGGGCAACGGTGTTGAGGATCAGGGTGGAGGATGTGATGTTTCCCATCCACACTGCCTGTTTGTCTGGCCGTCAGGAAGTTCAGGATCCAGGAAATTACTGTTATTAAGTCATAACTGTTTTCCAGGCGAGAAACAAACTACTTCAATTCAAAATGTACGGCTATGTTTGGATCTGTGTGGAGCTGATGGCTTTATGCGAGTGCCCGGCATGACAAAAAAAACATGCCAACAACGTTGTTATGATCACTCTCACTGCCTGAACGTAGACACAGGTCCACACTGCAAGTCTAACCATAGGGATTTAAATAGTAATTCCAATTTAAATTACGAGAGCCATGAATTTGGCTAGCTAGATATTGAAGTTAACGTTCGCTAGTTTGCTTGTTAGATGGGTAGCTAAGGTAAGCTAGCTAACTAGGTAGATAGATAGCAAATGTAACAGGCCCCGCTATGCAGGGCGTGTAGACAGATAATATGCCTTTAAAACAGGAGAAATGATGAGCAGAGGTAACCTTCTTACTGCTAGTTTGGCGGGTCTTGCCAGAATTTTATTGAACAAACAGAACACACATAAAACACTGAACATCTGTGCTTAAATGAAGTGCACAGGAGCTGTAAACAATTAACTTCATCAAAAGTGCGAGTCTACTACTGTACATGGAAATGGTGACCGCCATTACACACATACACGAAGCACAAAGCAACCACGAGGCAGTCTCCTACGCGGAACTAAACATAACAAACGGCATCTAAATACTATTTTAAACATTAAGACATTTAGACATAACACGCTACTATTTGTGATTACTGTACACATTACTGACCTGTAAAACAGGAGAAATAATGAGCAGAGGATACCTTCCTACTTCTCGTTTGGCGGGTCTTGCCAGAATGGCAAGCTAACGGCGGCTCGGTCATCATGTCAGTCAGTTTAGGCAGACGCAAAACATAACATCCCCTTTACGGCAGCGCTACCCTGCTGTCTACTGCCCACTGCTGTCCATAGTTATACAGGTTTTACACATTGAACTTCAAACAATACACACTCTCACAAGGTCACTTCTACAGGTAAATACAAAATAGGTGAGAGTGGGTGTAACATTCTTTTGTCTCAACATGCATTTATGTATGGTACCATTACAGTGTAAGGTAGCGTCTGGTGTGTAATGTAAAGCAATGTCTGATGTGTAGTGTAATGTGACATAGGAACGGGCTGTATTCCCCAGAATGGCAGAGCTTGTACAGTATAGAATCCAGCTGGGTCTCTAGGCCCACATGATCTGGACGATGGCTGGCCAAGGGAGTCATATGTCAGAATCTGAGGGGGTCTCCTGTCCCGTGCTGATTTCCTGACAGGTTCATCCTGGGTTGTTACAGGTCGGTCATAGTCATAGGTGCCTTGCACATACTCATGCTCTTCAGGTTGTTCCAAATCCACAGGCAGGTATACCTCGTCTGAATGTCCTTCTGGTTGCTCTTGTCGGGTTTCTCTCTCAGGTGTAATGACTTGAGGTTGTTCTGGTGTTTGGTATCTCGATGGCACTTTATATCTGTGTGGTTCAGGTACCCTTTGCAGACCCTCTGTGTCCAGCTTGTGGTGGTACTCTTAGCCAGTACTGTAATCTAGGTGCCTCATCATCAGAGTTTTCTGAGACACTGCTTTGTGATGTCTCTCTCTGCCTTTGTTTCTCAACATGATGACTCTTGCTCTTTTGTTTCCCTCTAGGCGGTAGTGGATTTCCTGTTGGATCAGGCAAGTGTACCGGTAAGTTGTTGACAACGTGTAGAAGATTTTGATGGAGGGTACGGATCTTATCACCACCTGGCCTCAGAGCTAACTTTGTAAACAGGAATGTCACCAACTTGTTCTTTGACAACATACACCGTTTGCTCCTAATAAGACCTACATTTTCCAGGTCCACCTCTCTCACTGATGTTGCGGAGTAAGACTCTATCGCCAGGTTGGTGTACAACTCCCTTGATGTGACAGTCGTAGTTCTTCTTGTTTCTTGCACTGGAGTGTTGACTGTTTTCAGATGCAATTCTGTAAGCCTCTTTCATTCTCAGAGCCCACTTCTTAGCATAGCCCTGTGTGGTTTCAGTCTGACCTTTGGCTGACAGACCAAACATTAAGTCTACTGGGAGACATGGATGCCGTCCAAACATGAGGTAGTGGGGTGACAAACCTGTTGCTACATGCCTGGTGCAGTTGTATGCATGTACAACCAGGGGTAAGTGGTCGTTCCAGTTACTCTTTTCTTTCAATTCCAGGGTCCTCATCATTTGGAGCAGTGTTCTATTGAACCTCTCCACTGGGTTTCCTTGGGGGTGGTATGGGGTTGTCCTCGAATGAGCAACTCCAGCCAGATGCCTCAGGGTCTTTAACAGGTCATTTTCAAACTCTCGGCCTTGGTCGTGGTGTAACCTGGCCGGGTAGCCAAATCGTGGAATGAAATCATTATAAATCTTCTCAGCAGCTGTTCTGCCAAATTTATTTTTTGTTAGACTTGAGCAAATCTGGTTAAATGGTCAACAACTACTAAAATGTACTCGTAGCCCATTTTGCTAGTTTCCAGGTGCATAAAGTCTATAGACACAAGCTCAAGTGATGCAGATGAAGTGATGCTGCCCATTGGTGCTCTGACATGTGTCACTAGTGCTGCGTACCGGTACGCCGAACCGGTACTAGGCTTGTAAAAAGTTTCGGTTCAAGTCCGGTTAAAACATGAATGTCGGGAACCGGTACTTGGACTCGCAAAAAAACTAGCACTTACGTATATTCTCCTTTTTATTCTAAACCATCTAAAACCTTCCATAGATAGAGAAATTTGCGCTGAGAAAAGACGAAAAGCATTGTGTCGGCTTCTGATATGGCGGCCATTACTGAACTCACCAAGTCTCGCAAAATATCGCAACTGCTCGCGAGATCTGTGTGACGTCAAGGGAAGCTAGTGATGTGATTGCCTTAGACATAGTGGACAGCGTGGGCTGCTGTGGTCGCCATATTGGATATTTGGTAGTGTAGCTAACTCCTTTGTTTTGTCTACGGCATCACGGGTCATGTAAACACAATGCCGCGGGGCTTTAAATCCAGTAAGGTGTGGGATCATGTGACGAAACTGCCGCTAGATACTGCGACGTGTAACCTGTGCGGGAAAGTGATCAAGTGCGCTGGGGGAACATCGAACATAGCGAGGCACTTGAGGCGAAACCACAAAATAGAAACTACTCCACATGCAGCCTCAGCTACATTGGTGCCGATGTTTGGCAAGCAAAATAACAACGATCGAGGTAAGCTGAGCAATACTTTTTGGAAAATAGGCTTTAATTTTAAATAGGCTTGTAAAAAATAGGCATTCTTAGCTTTATATTATAAGATATAGGGCCTACTAGTAGTAGCATCGGGACTAGCCGACTAGGGCATTTATTCAGCGTCATCTTTTCTTGTGCGGGGAGCTTTTGGTTTGGTTACTTCAGTTTGGTAAATGAAATAAATGTTTGAACTTTGTAGTAGACTAGTAGTTTACTGTAGTTGATGTCATAAGTCATTTGTAGACTAAGTGGCAAAAAGTGTTTGTAACTCTTTTTTTACATTTGTACTTTGTAGAGAAATGTAGACACAAGTTGGAAGGACAGTAGCAGGGAACACAATAAACTGGACGAGTTTGAATTTCAGATGATTATGAGTTTATTTTCAATTGATAATTAGCTTACAATAAGTTCACTTTAGTTACTCACACAAGCCATGGGTTCAGCAACATAAATAACATCCTGCCTCTTTGCAGACTCACAACCATCCCATGTGGCTTGGATGGTTTCTCTTGTGAGTTCCTCAGTACACTCTCTGACGTAGGTGTCAATGTCAAGAGGGAGACGAGAGAGCGTGTCTGCGTCTATGTTCACTCTTCCTGGCCTGTATTTGACATCAAACCTAAAGTCTGCTAGCTCACCCACCCATCGGTGGCTGACAGCATTCAGCTTGGCAGTGCTCATCATGTATGTGAGTGGATTATTGTCTGTTTATACTGTGAAATGGGGTGCATAGAACAGATAATCCCTACATTTCTCACATATCGCCCATTTAACATTAAGAAACTTAAGTTTTCCTGAGTACATATTGTAATTCTTCTCAGCGGAAGACTGTTCTTGAACTATAAGCGATGACTCTCAATTTTCCATCCTGTCGTTGATACAACACAGCACAGATTCCCTGCTCAGAGGCGTCAGTGTGAAGCAAAAATGGTAGTTCGAAATCTGGATAGGCCAACACAGGTGGGTGTGAAAGTGTGTCAATCAGCTGTTCAGGGATCCTTTGGTGATCACCAGTCCACAGGACAGATGTCCTTAAGGGCAGCTGAGCTCCTTTTCCTCCCTTGTGTTTCCCGTGTGTAACAGTAGAGCTTCCTTTCCTTTTCAACAGATCATAGACTGGTTTGGCAATGCTTGAGAAATTTTGAATGTAGGCTCTATAGTAGCTTAAGAAACCCAGTTCTTCCACTTCACCCAACTCTAACAGCGGCCAATCCACTTCTACACTGTTTCACCCACCGGTGGATGTCAGCCACCTGAGTGACGAGCAACAGATGGAGGTGAGACAGATGTTACACGAGGAATCGGCAGCCTTTGCTAAAGAAGATGGGGACATAGGTTGCATTCCCAGCCTGCAAATGTCCATCAACTTAAAGGACAACATCCCAGTTCAACGCACATACACTGCGGTGCCCAAGCCCCTTTATAAAGACGTTAAAGAGTACATCCAAGACCTGCTTTTAAAAGGGTGGGTAATTAAGTCAAAATCTCCGTACTCAGCTCCTGTAGTGTGCGTCAGGAAAAAAGGATGGGTCCCTAAGGTTGTGCATTGATTATAGAATGTTAAACCAGAAAACATTGCCAGACCATCATCCACTGCCTCGTATCCAGGATCTCATCGACACCCTAAAAGACCACAGCTGGTTCAACATTTTAGACCAAGGCAAGGCCTACCACCAAGGCTACATTGCTGAAGGATCCAGACACATGACGGCGTTCATCACCCCTTTGGGGCTGTATGAGTGGGTGAGGATACCTTTTGGACTCTCCAACACCCCTGCTGCTTTTCAGCGCATGGATATTCGCCCCCTCAGTGAACTCATGGAGGAAGATCTCTTCATGACGGCTATCACAGGAGATGAGGTACCGTATGAAGGATGGATTGAAGTTGTAGTAAACCTACAGGAGAAATGATGAGCAGAGGAAACCTTCTCACTGCTCGTTTGGCGGGTCTTGTCAGAATTTTATTGAACAAACAGAACACACTCAAGTGTACTACTATACATGGAAATGGCGACCGGCATTACACACACATACACCAGTGGCGGCTGTCCATTTAAGCAGATGAAGCGATGCTTAATAAAAAAATTCACAAAAGCGAAAAACGTCACGTGGACGTGTTTCTGTTATATTTAACAATTCATTACTTGCTTGTGCTGCTGTGTATTGCATAGACAAACTGACAAAGTAAACTGTACAAACAGTGGCTCTCACAGGCCAAACTTGGCGTTACACAATTAAGCGCCGCTTCAAGATGTTAAGCCATTGGCTGGCGGTCAATGGGACGATATCTAATTTTTTGATTGGTCAATTCACCTTTTGAGGCGCTGTTGTTAAGCGCTGCTTCACCGCTTTGAATCAATTGTGCGCGTCCTTGCGCATTCATGTAAAGATGATTGACAGTAGGTCTGACAAATAACAATGTTCATCATCACCAACTCTGCACAGTATGCTGTGTGTCCGTGTTAGTGCTTTGCTGTGCTAACGTTTAAAGAGAGTACAACATAAACTTCAGATTTCGTAAAAAAGGCCTTGCTTTCAGCAAATTTCAACGTCGTGGTCGACAGGATTAACAGGATTGGCTCTAATGAGTAAGCAAGGGAGAGTTTCATTGTAAGGTAGGCTAAGTTTCATTCTTTTAACGAGAGCTTGTAAGGGTAACGTGACTGTTAGAAACCAGATACACACTTGCTTCTGTAACGTTATAGATCAGATCAACGTTTATTATTTCTTTAAAAATGCTTTAAAATCCATGGATGCTAGACATCCGTCATTGGGTTCAGTACTAGCAAGCTAGCTAGTTAGCCAGCTGGCATCTGACTAATCTAAAACAGAAAGAAAACGTGCGGCTGAGGTTATTAACTAAAACTACAGCAACATGAGAGCCACGTCGTGTTTTTTGGCTGGAGCAGCGCTTTAAACTACCATAAAGTAGGCTAAGTTATAAGATAATGTTCCAATCAACCGATTTCTTTTCAAACGTGACTTGCTTAGTTGGGTTTTGTTTACTAGTGGCAACGGTTGCTAAGGAAAGACAAGTCATGCAGGCAGTATCTCAGTGTTTCTGCACTTTGAAACTGTTGGGTGTTTGCAGCTAAAAGTGTTAGGATGTTTGACATTACAGCAATACTATACCTAAATACTACTTGTTTAATTATAAATAGTTTGTAAATATCTGAATTGAAAGGGGACATTTCTTCTACATTTTGTAGTATGAGATTTATTTGTATATATATGTTTGACTTTTGCTTTGTGGTAGGTCAGGTTAATTCCACTCAACATAGGTATGCTCCTGTTTATGGGGCGGCGTTTGTAAAGCGGCTCACGCTGAAAATAACAGCAACATTTTGTCACATTTAGCTTCAAACAATGTTTAAAAAACTGGTGTGAATTTTTGAGAGTCACTTTTTTGCACATTTACAACAATATTTGTCAACTTAGAGATATTGTAAATATTTAAATCCCAATGTTAAATCTAAATGCTAAATCTTAAATGTAAATCTAAATGTTAAATCTAAATGTTAAATGTAAATCTAAATGTTAAATGTAAATCTAAATGTTAAATCTAAATCTAAATGTTTCGGGTGAAACTAAATATTTAGCTAATATGCAAATTGAAATGCCGGTAACAGGAAGTACCAAAATAAAAGCTCGAGGAGGTCAGAGTGTGTTTATAGTGGCAAATAACGAATAAAACCCACCTTATCCGGGGGAATTGACTCTTGGACATGGATTATCGTGATAATAACTACCTAAAATAACAAACACGGTTGGAGAAACTTTATTTGAAGAGTACTGTGAGTTTTTAGTGTCACTTTTATGAAGGGTGCCGGACTTATGACTGTAGCCACTACAGCCAGCCACAAGGGGGCTCACTCACCATGACTGATCTGTCATCCTACACCCGCGCTCCTCCACCCGGTACACTGTACTGTCGGCCGTGGTCGCGCCGCAAACATGACTGAATCTTTAGCTGAGAACATCGGCAGAGCCGTTCTGGCGGCAATACAGAATATGTCGACAGCGACAGCAACCGCCACAGGGCCACCACAGGCCACCTCGGTAAGTATGTTTTCCAAATCACGTCTCATTGGATGCTTGTCAAGGCTAACTTACCTAAACTAGGTAACGGTAGCCAGTAGAGATTTGCTACTAGCGCCAATGCACTTTATGTGTAGCACATATGTTTCTATAAACAGTAAAACTCAAACCGGTAAGTGTCGCCGTGGGACGAACTCATGAGCTGAAAAACAATGTGTGTAAATGTGAGTTAAAGATTACGTGAAGATGTTCTGAGCAGCATAGCATAAATGATATCATTTAGCTGTGACGCATTTCAATTTGCATATTAGCTTAATATTTAATTTCACCCGAAACATTTAGATTTAACATTTAAATGTAACATTTAGATTTACATTTAACATTCAGATTTAGATTTAATATTTAAATGTAACATTTAGATTCAGATTTAACATTTAGATTTAGATTTAATATTTAAATGTAACATTTAGATTCAGATTTAACATTTAGATTTAGATTTAACATTTAGATTTAGATTTAATATTTAAATGTAACATTTAGATTTAGATTTAACATTTAGATTTAGATTTAATATTTAAATGTAACATTTAGATTCAGATTTAACATTTATATGTACATTTAACATTTAGATTTAACATTTAGATTTAGCATTTAGATTTAACATTTAACATTTGGATTTAAGTATTTAAAATATCTCTAAGTTGACAAATATTGTTGTAAATGTGCAAAAAAGTGACTCTCAAAAATTCACACCAGTTTTTTAAACATTGTTTGAAGCTAAATGTGACAAAACGTTGCTGTTATTTTCAGCGTGAGCCTCTTTACAAACGGCGCCCCATACCTGTTGTTACTTATTGTTACTTTGGCCTCTCCCGGTCCTTTAGTTTTTTTATTGAATAACCCCAGTTGGCAATACATTTAATTAATTGTATTAAATCTTTAGTTTGTTAGGGTACTGCTGAGGCAGGAGCAGGGGCGGATCTAGCCATTTTGGGGCCCTAGGCAAAATATAGACATGGGGCCCTCATTCTTGAAATGGCTGCTAAATTTTTCCAATCGTTTGTGCCATCGGAGCTGAACCGCTGCTTGTTGCAATTGCCAAACAGCCGACAACAGAAGCAAACAGCGCGGTCTTTCATCATGCTGTACACGAGCCAGGACCTCTGGATTTTTTCGCCATTCTTCATGTTCATGTTGTAGTACGTGTTTGTGAATCGTCTGCCCTGAGTGCTCTGGGGGAAATCTCCTCGTATCTGCACTGGTCCTTTCTGTACTATTGAACAACGCTCTCTGTCTGTTAAATTTTCTGGCCAATGTGCAGGGTCGTCGCCTATTATTAAATTATCTCCACTGCTGGTGGTAAATGGCCTAGCACTACTCACCACTAAATCACCTTCGTCTTCATCATCCAGAGTCACCTGTTCCTCTGCTTCGGCTTCTATAGCCACCTCTTCTCCTTCGGCACCCATAGCCACCTCTCCTTCCACTTCAACATGTTCCTCATCAATACCTGCTGAGCATGTAGAACTAGCAAGTTCAGGAGCTACTACAGCGGATGCTGTAGCAGCAGGAGATGTAAAAAAGCCAAAGGACGTTAATTTTGGCAGTGTATCTGCAATTCTTTTGCTCTCTTTTGCTCTCTTTCTTTTAGAATAACCACTTTCGTAGCTCCGCTTCATTTTTACCGAGTCGCATACAGTTTACTTCCCGCTGCTTTGGTTTGAAGGCACGTCATTATTGCTACGTCATCATATTATGGACTAGTCAATGCACAGTAATGGAGGGGGGTATGTGTGCTTGGACAATTATTATTTAGACATTAATTCGGTATTATGCTGATATTTCTTGTTTTTTTATTAGAAATGTGTTTTGTTTTTTTACTTCACTTAAGTAACAAATTAACATTTGTTTTTTGTGTCTTTACTGTGACTGGGATGGTCAGATTTGGGGGCCCCTATTTGGTTGAGGCCCTAGGCAATTGCCGAGGTTTGCCTAATGGAAGAACCGCCACTGGGCAGGAGAATGTAATAGGCTACTCAAAGATCGTAATTCTTAACTTCGCTTACAAACTGACGGTTTTATGCGTTCACTAAACAAAGATTATGGAAATTAAACACCACGTTTCCATCAAAAAGCTTGTTGTAAAAAGCATAACTTGTTAGATCTAAGACCTAGGTTCGCTAGCTCTGTGCCTGCCTGTGCGCGCTATGGTCGCCGACGAGAACCCGTATGAGAGATGTGACGCAGTACGTAACCCCGCCCCCGGGCGAAGCCCCCCAACATTTCAGTCTTTTTGCACTATTTTATTCATCTTATTTGCGCCATGTATGTTGAGTTGTTGGAGGAGCATGGGATATAAGATTTTCATTGCCAAAATATACGTTGTATATGCTGTGCATATGACCAATAAAACCTTGAAACCTTGAAACCTTTCGTTTGCTAAATAACTAACATAAGCTAGTTAAATAGCACACTGACAGGTATTATTTGTTTGGTCTCTAGGTTAACTATTTTACGTAGATTTCAGCCCTAAACCTTTGTCTCCCTTTTGGCAGTGAGCATTATTATAAACTGGCCAAATTAACTTCAGTCTGCAGTCCCACTGGCTCATGCTTTGGTACTTTTCGTAGCTCATCATAGCAGAGGATCTACACCAGTGGTTCTCAACTGATCAAACCTCAGCCAGGTCCCACTTTTTTCCTTTGTCAGTAAATTGGGACCAAAAGTTTTGAGCCAATCAAATGTATTCATAAAAGAATAGAGCAGTAATATATGCTTCTCAGCAAACTCTTTTAAGTAAAGTGAAGTAGGCCTACAGTGCAAACATTTTCTTTAGATGTAGTCCATGGGAACAAACCACATCCCTCAACATTGTTGGTGCGAGGCAGATTATATACCTTCACAGAACTAAAGCTTTTTAAACTGGTGATGGTCATCAAGTTTCTAGAATCAAAATTGAACTGTATAAAATAAAAAGACACATTTGTCTTGTATTAAATAAAAAGGCAGACTTGGAGCCAATCTGACAAACTCAGCACACTTAAAAAAGGTGACAACCCCCTGCAGGGCGGTCTGGGGGGATTGTCCTCTGAGATTTTGGGAAATACTGACATTTAAACTACTCACTCTGTGAAGAAAATAAATACATCTATTATTACCCGACATATTTAATGCTATTTTGTTTGTTTACTCTGTTCTGACAGCTGCTGCTGCTCACACAGAGGAGAGGAGAGAGGAGCTTCTGTGTGAATGACTTTAAATTGTGGATAAGGGTAGATAGCCCCGATGGTTCTGAAGAGTTGCCTGTCAATCATCCAACCAGGGGTCTGATTTCACGATGTGTTCATTTCTATTGGAAGTTGTACCCATGGATGTATAAAGAGTAGTTCTACCGCAAAGTTATTCTACACAGGGACTTCCAGCAACAACACCAAGCAGGTCCACGACCGACCAATTTGGCTTGGGTCATCCTGCAATCACTAACAGAGGATGGATCTGGTGCTGTAAAACCATCTGATCAGCCGTAAATAGTGTTGAATAAACTAATTGTTTCAATTGCTGCTAGTGCTAACAGGGAAGACATAATCCTTTAAACTGGGGGAAGGGGCGGGGCTACATGGGGTGAATGTGTTCATAAAATAGTGTGTGAGCTTAACTGTGTGTGTGAAACAGTCAGCTCAGATTGTATTTCTCTTTTTAAACTGTAGTATGTGCTTCATGCAAGGCAGCTTTAACTATAAATAAAATATGTTTTCATAAATATCTTGGTTTCTTCTTTTCTAAGGTCACATTGTTCTGTTGTCTGTCTGAGATTTCTCTTCTCTTTTATTTATTCATGAGGTAATCCAAAAGTATCGGAAACTAATCAGGTTTTATTACTTTTATATTGATGCTTGGATTAGGTCACTGAAGCCACTTTATTTACAGGTAACTGGTTATTGTAACAGAATGCATATTTAGAGAAACGCTCCAAACCCATACAAAACAGTATATTTTAAACATGTTTACAAATTCAGAATAGTCATAATAAAATCATTTTGCTTACTTTAAAAAAAAAGTAGTAAATGAATAATGTCTTGCTTTTGTAACATCAAACAGCTGTGCAAGGTAATGGGCATGGTATTATTTAGTCAAATTAACAACATTATATATCCTATCATTAGTTTTTTCATGCATTATGTCCCAAAAATATACAAAAATACATGATTTAGAGCCAACATACTAAATAGTACCAGTTGTATTTCTGCATGCTTAATGAAAGAATGCATCACGCCTTTATAGAACACAGAACACACCAGGCCTGGAACCGCCTCTGGGGACAGGAGTGACAGAGAATAGTGAACAAGTGGAGAATTAGCAGCTAAAGAGATTCACATTATCCTCAAGTGAGAGAACATTCAACAGCAACGTCTTACTCCTATCTGTGTGAAATGTATTGTGTTCTTTTGTGATGGAACTGTCAGAAAGACATCAGTGATCATTTTAAAGTCTGGAGATGGTAATAGTGTCATATCCACCCCTGCAGTTCATGTCTTTCTCCATTTCAATGGCTTTTTCTCTCTAAGCCTTTCACAGAGAGTTTGTACTTGAGATTATGTTGTTCCCTGTATTTCTCTTCTAAGCAGGCTGAGTATAATCTAGGCTTGGTCAATGTCACGGGAAAGAACAAGTGCAAACAAGTCACATGACTGCAGCCTGCAGGAGGATTGCACTGACAGAGCACCAAGTAAAGCCAAAGACGGGAACAAACAAGAGCGTCAACTGTTTGCCTGACCTCAGCGTGCACTCATCAGTTCACATGACAAAAAAACAACAACAGCTTCCAAATATCTCACAGCTCTGTACCAAAGTCTGGATTAATGCAGGTTTTCTGATGAAGTGCACAGATAAGGTTGCAGTGGAGGGAGACAAGGCATAAAGATTGCTATGCATGCAGGCTGGGTGCACATCTGTGCGTGTGTGCGTGTGTGTGCCCCAGCTGCACTCTGCCATACCCCATCCGATCCCTGCTGACCTTATTTAACCTGGAATCCAATCAGATTTGTGCAGAGGCCGGAAGGCCTGTCAAACATGTCAGCTTCAGCTGGCCAAAGACTTCTCTGCCAGATGTTCACTGTGGCATCTGCCTCATGGTGCTTTAACTCTTCCTTTCTCATCCTGCCTCCTTTTCTGTATGCTCCTCATTATGTCCAACCACCCTTTCTCCTAATGTGTTTGTATATCCTACTTTGCACAAAACAATATGCCTGCAATTAGTGTCAGAGCATTCAGAGTGCAGAGGATGCAAATTTAGACAGCAATAAAATAAGGGGCCATGAAGGCTGTTTTTTCAGGCCAAGCTCAGGGTCCTTGAACACAACACGAGCGGAACGTGTCATCACGTGGTCTCGTCATGTCAAAAAATGTCAATACTAAACAAGACTTTGACATTGACATCAGCGAACGCAACATGGCGAGTGTTACAAAGAGAAAGATGGATGCGGAATGTCGCACCTCCCCAGGAGAAATGGACAAACGAGTATTTGTTTGTGGAAGTAAAAGTGTGCGAGCCAGTGTGCCTAGTTGTGTGGAAGCGCTTTCGATAATGAAAAAGGCTAATCTCGAGCGTTATTACAGCACGAAACATGCCAAACCCAACGAGCTGAAAGGACAAGTGTCTTTGTGCAAACTTTATGCTCTTCTGCAGAGTTTCAGTGCCCAACTGGCCACAGACCACAGGCGGACCAAGACAAAGTCACACATGCTAGTTGTGTTGTAAGTGAGCCAATAGCCAAGAAACTGAAGCTTCATTCAGAAGGTGAATCTTTGAAGGATTGCCTTGTTGCTGCCGTGGAGCTGCTGGCCCCAGATAAATAGGCTACAAATGTTTCCAAAGTGTCTGTTTGTCACGAAGAACAGTCTCCGATTGGATTACTGATAGATTTCCATGTTTTCTCTTTGGCCTGCGATGAGACAACGGACATAACTAATACCGCCCAACTAGTCATTTTTGAGCATGGGATTACACCTGTGTTTGATTAAATGATGTCTTTGCAACTCATGCATGGCACTACCAGAGGTGAGGGTTTATTCGAGCAAGTTATTTTAGCCATGACTACATTTTACCAACAGTTTAATGAGTAAAGTGGGCTGGCGACAGACGGCCCCCCCGCCATGGTTGGCGTGCAGAAAGGACTGACTGAACTGGTCAGAAAATAAATGAGTCCTCTCAGTCTTGGTTGTATGTCACTGTATCATACTTCCCTGATGTATGATACACTCCCTGAAGCTCAACCATGTGATGAATACTGTCGTTTCCCCCATAACCTTTATTAAAAGCAGAGGACTAACTTGCTAAAAGACTAGCATGTTGCGAATTTCGATTTGGCACTGAGGTGAGAGTGAAGGGGGTCCAGTCCTATATACTGTTGGAGTTGATGGGTGCCACAGAGTGGGAGAGAGAAACAGGGTGTGGCTACCAGGTGACTAAGGTGACAGAGAAATACTAATGCAGAAAATAGGTGAGCTAGGGAGCAGACTGTGACAGCTTGAGTCCGTGTACGGAGATCTGCTTTACCATGGTGTTTACAGCTTCTTTGACCTCTTTTCTTTTCTCTTGGTGATATGAGAAAAAACAAAGATTCTCAGGTCTTCTCTTCGTCAGTTTTCATCTTTACAGGTATGCAGGCAGGTGCTGTAAACACAGGACCACTGATGTCGGTAATGCGTTACCGACATCCACTAACCAAGTCTAATCTGACCACTTTTTCAGTATCGAGTAATCTAATGCGTTACTATTTCCAAACCAGTAATCAGATTAAGTTACTTATCCATGTCACTGTGCGTTACTATTTTTGTCATTTTCCTTTGTAAAGATATATTTTTGCTTTCTCCTCGCGTCTCGGGGAGTGACGACTATGCGACAATTAAGTCACGTTTTCAGCACGAGGACAACTCACGTGTAATACCACGCAGAGACACAAACGTAAACAACAATGGAGGGAGGAGAGAGATGCGCGTTTTCTAGCTGGAAATACAGTCACTATTTTGAGGTTGTGTCAGCTAAAGATGACAATCTTCAGGTTCATTGTACTCTGTGCTGGAGACAAAGTGCTATCTAGCTTCAAAACTACTACGTCAAATCTGAAGAAACATTAAGGAGTCGCAGCACGGCACAGTCAAACTACAGAGCAAGTCCCACCAGGTGGTGCGAAGCAGAGAGCTGCGACTAAAGCAGGAGGTCCCCCACCACCCAAACAACAAAAGCTGGACCTCGGTGCAAAACCAGTAAGTGGGGGAGAGATGAAGAAGATGGTCGGGCAGTATGATGGACTCATTTTTATGTTGAAGCTGCGGGGGGTGTAGTCGGCAGCTGCTGAAAGTAACTAATAAAGTAAATTGTAATCTAATTTAGTTACTTTTAAAATCAAGTAATCAGTAAAGTAACTAAGTTACTTTTAAAAGCAGTAATCAGTAATCAGATTACTTTTTCAAGGTAACTGTAGCAACACTGCACAGGACACAAGGCAGGCAGGTTGTTACAACAAAAAGTATACAACGAGGCAGATTAAGGTCAGAGGAAAAGCTCCAAAAACTAAACTAGGCAAAACAAAATGACACAAGGGATATAGGAGGAACATCCTCCTGGAACAAAGGATTAACACAGGGACAGATTCAGATGGGTAGGACACAATGAAGACAAACTGACAAAACACAGAGACAACAACACAGCTGCAGGGGAACAGCAGAAGGCACACGTCCAATCAGGATGGTATGGAATATGGCGGTAGACCCAATGAAGTCAGCCATAGGTTTTTGAAGAGCCGCAGTGAAGACCGTCCAACAATGGGCAATGTTTGTGAGACTGAGGCGGGGCTAGTGAATTCAACGAATGAGCAGAAAGCTAGTACTTAGCAACTCGAGACAGAACCCACTTGTTATTCATGGCGTGTTGATTATAATAGGTAAGTTACATATAACATGTTAACCATGTAAAGTTGTCATGAAGGAGGAAATGTACTACAGAGTAAACCTTTTTTCGTTCCAGGCTGTAAACATATGTATTCCTGTATCAAAGCAACACATTTTCAAAAACATGGATTGAAGCAAAAATGAAAATGATACATCAAGGGGTTTTCTATAAGGTTGACTTTAGAGACGTCTTCAATGATCTGATACTCCATTACAGAATTGTCTAATAATCAGATGCAATTGTGTGATGCTTCTAACTGGTCCCATTGTAATTATGACAACATGCTATAGATAGGAGAGTCACTCAAACCTCTATGTTAAAGGTTATTTTGACCAAACCTTAATGTTTCCCTTTACCTAACCTAACCATATTGTCTTTAATTTATTTATTTGAAGTTTTGAAAAACCCAGAAAAATGTGGCATTCTTTCATTTCAATTGTGGTCAAATTTCCCCAAATACTTCTCCTTAAAAAGCAGCAGATACTTCATGCCTTTGGGATTTGGTCTTAGCGTCCTCTCAACACAACAGACCTGTAACACATTCAGCAGACCTGAATACTAAAGGATTTCATTAATTACACATGGAGTCTTAACATTTAAAAAAGTGCAGGTGGTTCTCAGTTCCTCCCTGCCCCAGAAACCCCAAAGACCTGAACGTGTGTGTGTGTGTGTGTGTGTGTGTGTGTGTGTGTGTGTGTGTGTGTGTGTGTGTGTGTGTGTGTGTGTGTGTGTGTGTGTGTGTGTGTGTGTGTGTGTGTGTGTGTGTGTGTGTGTGTGTGTGTGTGTGTGTGTGTGTGTGTGTGTTACAAAGATTTCTGAGCTCGTTTAGCTCCAGCTACCGACCCAGGCTGTGAAGGAGGTTAAAATAACTACAAAGCAGTCGGTCAGTAGAAAGTCAGAAGACTGGCTGCTGCGCTGTTGTGTTGTGTTTGCACACAGCAGCCCACACTGACTGAGTGAACACAGAGACATCAGTGAGACTAATGCAGAGGTTTACTGGAGCGTGTCAATAAGTGAAATCCCCAAAGAACACAATATCACATGATACTATAATCTGCTCCAAAACAGTTCTGTATTCAATAGTTTGCATTCTCATCTGCCTTCTGATTCTGTGTTTTTGTTTTATATAATTTTAAATATTCTATACATATAATAAAAAAATGTCGTCAAAAATTAGAAACTGAGATGAACTGAAAGGGTGTGCAGTGTTCCTCAACATCCCTCAGTATGCACAGGATCAGTAATCCTTTGAGTTGCAGAGGGGGGAGAAGTACTCAGATATTGTACTTTAGTAGAAGTACTCAGATCTTGTACTTCAGTAAAAGTAGAAGTACTCAGATCTTGTACTTCAGTAAAAGTAGAAGTACTCAGATATTGTACTTTAGTCAAAGTAGAAGTACTCAGATCTTGTACTTCAGTAAAAGTAGAAGTACTCCGACCTTGTACTTGAGTCAAAGAAGAATTTCAGAATAATATGTCTGATGTATTTGATCAGAGCTGGTAAAGGTGCAGCTAGTTTGAATGGCTTTGTATACTGCAGGGTAGCTGCTGGATTTACTGCAGGTGAACTGAAGTCTGATTTAAGGGCTGATTATATTTACCATCATTAATCCAGATCTGTAAAGTAACTAAAGGGATTACATAAATGAAGTGGAGTAAAAGTACACTATTTGCCTCTGAATTGTAGAAGTATCAAAAAAGTGAAATAGTCAAGTAAAGTACAACTCTTTCAAATTGCTGTAAATGTACTTAGTTATTTTACACCACTGTTGAGCCTCGCCTCAGTCTCACATGATACACATACAATGAGAGCTGGATCAGAGAAAGAGGAAAGGCTCTGTTGTGATTTGTCTGATATCTTTATATCTCCCAGCAGAGATCTTTAACAACACTCTCAGGCTGTACACCACAAAATCCCCACCTCCATCTTAATCTGCACCAGCACTGCGGATGTGAAGATTTAAACCCCCCTGTAGAGAAGAGGATCACTGTGGAGCTGGTGCAGATTTTCAGGAAATTATGTTTGCGTAAGATCCTGTTTCCAAATCAATTCAATCTCTCAAACCGTTCTGTGCATTCTTTATGTGATATACATATTATCCATGGAACTCTACAGTAATCCTCTTTACACACTGCTGCCAGTCAAAGCCTCCCCTCAGCTCAACACTTAAAAAAGCCTTTTGTGCTCCCTTTGGTGTCTTTCTATAAGATGTTCTTATAAGCCAGGGGGGAAAGTACATTTACTCAAGCCCTGTACTTCCGGCTAAATTCTCATATAAAAAAAGATTTTATCGGTCCTCTGGGATCACATGCTATCCAGCTGACAGAGAATAAAGAACCATTTAAACTGAGCTCCACTTTTACCAGTCGCTAAGGTTATTCACTTTAATGCATAAATAGTTATAACACAAAATAATTTCATATCATATATGCAATTCTCTTGACCATTGTGCATTCAACATTTATTTATGTTAAAGGTTTTAAAGTTCCCCTGACAGATAAGATAAGCTGGTGTGGTGTTGCTAATAAAGATGTCCACCACTGGATATAGTTTAGCAGTAATGACCTGTTTTCTCCTGGTTATTTAGACTTATTTACTGTAATGTCTGTTTCAAAGCTGTGTGAGAGTTTGTATCAAGTATTGGAGACAGGGGAGGGAGACTTCTGGGAGGAATGCACTTCAAGGCAGCCAGATTATGTATGAGTATATTAACTTGTAGTGGTGTATTTACTAAATATGCATTCCTCTGGTGAACAAGCTCTGCCTGCTGGTTTACAGACCTCATGCGAAAACAGTCTAGGAATTTCTAGAAAGCACATTGCTGCATCACCATCAGAGTCATTGTACTTTGAAATAACCTAAGTACTAATTATTTGAGGGTTAGGGTTAGGGTAGGATTATAATTTAAGCTTTTTCACTTCTGTGGCAAGGCTGCTAAAACTAAAGTATATTTACCTCTCCAACAATTGAAATAACTGATTTTTCTGTCCAAAAAATCATATGGGACGACCACAGATGTATCTGGGATGCCCTCAACCTCCCCTACAGAACCACCAGTATCATACTCACTGCTTCAGACTCTGTTTGTTTACATTTCCTTTGACATCATGCATGTTGTGAACGGTGGCGAGCAATATTTGCCCCTGTTCAACAGTTAGTCTCATTATTGGGAGGTTAATGGGTTATCACCAGGGCTCAATACCTAACCATATTTTTCTGTAGATACTTGCCATTTTTCCTTATATGCCATGGAAAACGTTTTGAAGATGTGATGGACAATCCATGATGACTTAGGTCAGACTGCTGCATCAACAGTAGGCTAAACTACAGTATGTGAGGGCTGCTGTTAGGGTCACTGGTCTTTACTGTATGTTGCCACCCAAAGGAGTTAGGGCAGGGTGTCAGGCTGCCAGCTTTCAGCAACACACTGCCCTAAATATTGTTCGGAATTATTCATTTTGAGCTTTTCAGTTGTTGTTTTTTGTCATTGTTGGATTTTTTACTATTGGATACTTTTACGTGTAATACTCAAAGAGCATTTAGCTAATTATACTTTTACTGAATTACATTTTCATTACCGGACATTCACTTAATAGAGTGTTCTTACAGTGTGGTATTAATGATTCTACTTAGATAGCCTGATACTTCTTCAAGTGACAGTATATGAATGTGTTTCTTTGCCTGCTTTGTTTCCTTTATCTGATGTGTGTGCAGTATTTGTTAAAATCATTGTAAACTGTAGCTTAATCACGGCAGAACAAAAACAAATGTAAAAGTGTCTGCTCTTTTATGTGTTGTAGTAGCCTCAGTGTAACAACGTTTTATTGAATAAAATATACATTTGACGTTACAAGTTGAAGAAATTATATTTAAATATGACTTACATATTTATGAAATAAAAGTTAAGAGTAATAAGTAAAATGTACTTACGAAAACTGGGATTTGACGGCAAAGTCTACTCGAGTGCCTTTAGTAACAAACACTTCCTAACTGTAAGTAGATGCTACTTGAAATATACGTTGTTATATTTACTTAGGGTTTCTGAGTGAAAATTGTTACCTAGATTTTCCTTACTCCCCCATTTATTGCAGTAGTGTACTTTTAATATTTTACATTCTGGTACTTATACTTTTACTCAAGTACCAGTCTCTGTCCATCTCTGAATATTGTTCAGTAATCTCTTTTACAGTTTATTGGTTCAGAATAGCATCATCGCTTCAGGTAACCACACACACTTTACCTTTATAGTGTGTACTTTTACTTACTATTATACTGCTTGTTAACATATAAATACAGTATATACAGTATATATATATATATATATATATATATATATATATATATATAAATATTTGACTTATTTCCCACTTACATTGGGAAAGATGACAGACAAAATGAAAAGTGTAAGGGTGACTAACAAAATCTCTCCAGGGACTACAGATGAAAAGTAGCCTCTTTGCTAACTCTGGCACATCTTAGAAATGTTGAAACGTGCATTGTCCTGTTAAATAATGAAAGAAAATAAATCTTCTTCACTCATTCCCTGTGTCTCTGTGTGATTGTGAACAAAGCCACCACCATGCCATTTTGAAATCTACGTTTTATTACAAAAACAATATACCTTCATCTCAACGGCTGTTGGCAAGTCACCAATAAATCCTTTTTTTCTCATAGAAATGAAATGTCTTAATCTGATCACCATATTTAATAAAAATAAACATTATTAGAGGTGATTAACAACAACAACGGTAAGATGTGCCTTATCTCAATCAAAATATATCAGCTTATTATTTGTTGTTCACATTTTAGAACACAGCTATGAGAACAAAAGTGTGTGTGTGAGAGGGGGTGAATACACAGCAGACCGACACACTGGAGGATGCTCAGAATAATGAAGAAGCTTCACATGGCGACAGAAAAAGAATCAGCTGATTAAAGAAATAACTGTCCCATGTCTTCAGAACACACGTCAGTAGTGGGGCTCACATTGAAGTGATGTGTGTAGTCGGATTCATAATGGAAATGCTGCAACAGAAAAGGGTTGGGGGGGGGGGGGGGGGGGGCTGTGCATGAGGCGGTGCAGAGTACAGGCTGCATGTGGCCTCACTGTGAGGATCAGTGGTGATGCTCCCATCATTCACCATGAGCACACTCCTCCTCTCCACTCTACTGGGCTGACAGTCATGTGACTTCCATGTCTGTTTCAAGTCTGAAGAGCGTCCTTAAGCTCCACTTCCTTCAGTGTCTCTGTCCGACTCCTCAGTCCTCTCGCTCCGCTTCACCTCCCTGCAGTGATTTGTTGCAACGGCATACATCGCGTTATTGTGACCCCTCCTCCCCGCTGACGGCTGCTTGCTGCTGTTTGGTTTTTGGTATAGAAAGTGAGAAGGTTGCAGGTTGGCATTATTTTGGTTGAAGTCTCTTCAGTGGGCCAACAGGAAGGGGAGGAGTTTATGCAGGAACAGGAGAGTGATGCAGAGGAGGGGGTCCATGGAGCTCATCAGATGGCAGCCTGGGTGAAAGACAAAGAAAGAAGAATATTACAAAGCCTAAATGACTGTTCTGAAGATCACACCGACAGTCTTTGATATGTGTCTGAAGAGCCATGCTAGCACCTCAGCTGGCTGTGACATCATCATGCCAACATTCTCTGTTGTTATGGGGGTGTAATGTTTACAAGAGTAATCCTCTTCTGCTACAACTACAATCGGATACATGCGCAGTGCATGGGCCGTGCACTGCTGCTGTGTAACCATAACCACTGTTAGCAAGCTAGCTAGAAATGATCGCTACCAGTACCAATCACTACAGAATGCTAAAATAACGGTATACAACAGATGGCTTCTTTGCGAGACCACTTTTGTCGTACGTACTTAAATAGATAAGAAAAAACATGTATAACATTTAATGTATAGTGCTATGTGAACTGGAGCAACCACCCTCACAGCTGTTCGCATAACTTCTGCAGAACTTCTCAACTTCATGAACATCTTAAGAGCACCATCCGGGTAATCATAGTGGATTTTGCCAAACATTGCACCGGTACACACTTACCAATGCAAGATTTAAAACAGCAAATGTTTCAAGTTATACGCAAATCCGGACACAGCATTAGCTTGATATGCTAGCAAGCAATCATTAGCACGTACAGCAAAACAGTTATTAGTTTAGCTGCTGCTAGCATGACTAACAATGAGACCATGGTGGGAACAGCTCGTGCGTTGCCCTGCTCTGTATATTTTTATGTATTTAGAATCAATATGTGCTGGATTTCAGAAAAACAAAAGCAGACTCTGGATTGTTTTAACTGTTGAAAATCATTTTTCTGTCAAAAATGTTTTATCAGCAGCTGGCTACTTAAGTTTAGGTAAGCTACAGCCCTAACCTCTTGAAATGAGAATGGCTACATACTGGACAAGACACGATGCCTCAGCACTGAGAGCAGACACGGAGGTTAAAGCTACGTATTAAAATGAACAAACATTCTGTTCATTTCTGAACAGGCCAGAAACACACACAGTACCTAGGCTACGGATGCATTCATGTGGAGGGATGGCATTGCAGCTGATTTCACATCCTCCTGATCTAACATCAAAACGTCTTTACGTTTAACCCAGCATATCTCACTAGACTCTGTTAACCCGGTAAAAGCAGAGCACATTTCCCATAAACATGATTTGGGCCTTGACCCCAAAATGTTCAGATTGCACCTGACTATCCTTCCTGTCCACTCTGTGTGAGAATCAACTGTCCTACATTTTATTTTTAGGGTGTTTCAGAAAACGGACCCAGAATGAGGAGATAAAACCAGACCTGACGTAAACCCGGCAGACTGCGTTTTGAATATCTCTATCATAATCTCGCCGTGATAATCCTTCCACCACATTACAAACTGAATGAAATGAAATGTTATTTGTAAAGGTTAGTAGGAAACTAAATAATATATCTGTGTAAGGGAATGTGATTGTTGCGTCAACTACAGTGAGTTCACAGAAGATAATCGATCACTGTACATCCTGCAGGCCACAAGCAGAGGACTCTGATGGACTCAAACCCTGAACATCAGCTCAGAGGACTGGTGTGTTTGAGAAGGTTCAAATAAAGGTCACATAGGAACCTTTTATCCTGACACTTCACACTGCCAGGGAAGAATATTAGGGTTTTGTCTAAACCAGGTAACAGGGGCGCTGCTCCCTCTTACTAAAAATGCAGATGTTCCCTGTACCGTATTAAGTGATGCCAGAAAACAATATTTCTGTTGGTCAGAAACATGATGAGTCCAGAAATATGAAGATGGTTTCAGATGTCTGGTCAGACGTCAGAGACAGCTTTGTTTTTAAGGAGAATAAATAGGGGATGGATGTCCGGTGGGTCTGCCGGAGGACGAGTGGCAGGCAGCAGGCTGACACTGAAACTGAGATTTCTGAATTACATCCTTTCTTTCACTCTCCTTCTTTTTGGAGAGGAAGTAAAGAAACCGGAACTCTGGATTTATTTGTTGTTTGAGGTGCAATATATGACTCAGCCGCTTTAAGACATGAAGGAACTATTTTTCAGCTTCTCTCTACTATGCAGGATTTTCACCCGAAAGTGGGCAGGGCCATCATTTTCGCAAGAAGTGATTTTTCTAGAAAAAACTCTGGAAAACGATAATGAAAGCATTTATAAAGATCACCCTCACAAATTAATGTCACAGACAAACATCATGAACGTGCGTCAAAGTAAACAAGTGACAGAATGTTCCAACAGTGACCCAGTCCGAGGACCATCACGTCTGTGAGCCAATGAAAAGTCATACATTTGAATAACATATAAATCATATTTCACAGGAGAAAAAAGGTGATATACGTCTCCAACACATCACCAAACACAACAATCCAATCATTAACAGCTCATCGGCTTATTATAGGGCTGCCCCCAATTAGTCGACTAAATGTAAGTTGACGGAAAATGTATTTGTCGACTAATTTTTCAATAGTCTATCAGTCAAAATGACACTTGGTCATTGAGGTCACCTTGTTAGGCAGGAAATCCAAAGTGTGGGTCCTTCTGAGCAAGTAGGACATGCAAACTCCGCAGGCTAAAAGTCGCCATCGGAGCGCAGCTTCTTAATTAAAGCATCATCACAAAACATAGAGCTTAATTATCCTGACAGCGTGATTCTTCAGACTCGGAGGAAAAAAGCAATCATGCAGCAGCCTAGCCTTGTATCAACATATAGAAACCTATAATATATAATCATTCTGTGTTTCTGTTTCCTGTGTAGTATTGGGATGTTATATTCAGATAGGAATAACAGAAACTAGAAATAAATGTTAAATCCTCCTGCTTGTTCCAATGCGGACCGCTCCGTCAGCTGACTCTTTACACTTTCTTTGTGCAAAATGTTATTTATATTTCAAATAACATTACAGTTTTATTTTATATTTATGTGAAGCACAGCGTACCATGCTTATATAATAATGTTCTTGATCAGCCCTTGAAACTGAAACCATTCTGGGAGAAAAATGTATTATTAATAATCATATCACATCACGTACATCTGACGATTAGCTGACTAGATGACCATTAGGCGACTAGAAAATCTTTAGTCTAGGGCAGCCGTACTTTGTTAACATTTAATGTTAGCTGACATATGGAACCCTTTTCTGGACTATATTGGAGATGAGGGGGCCCAGGCCCTCCGAAGGGGTCTCTACGGACTAGCATGGACGGAGATTTCAAGGCATATTTCCATATAGTTTACATGTCTAACAAGCCTTTCTGTAATTGTTGTGTCTTATCACCCTCGGTGTTCACGTCTGTATATTCCTTCTACTGTTGTGCTGTCTTTGTCATTTTTTAATTTAAGTGATTTATTTACTTGTTTATTTTTATAATTGTTATCTTTTATTTCTCTTTGACCTAGTTTATTTATTTATATACTTTTTATTATTTTATTGCATGTGTGGAGAATGTGTTCTGTGTTTGGGATAAGTGGAAAAAAGGGGGTACATATTGCTGTCATGCTCCTCGATTGTGTTAAACTGTGAAAAATCAATAAATATATTTAATGTTAGCATTAAGTTGGGACCTACCATATTTCTGTCCTACCCTGCTGATGTTAACATATTAACATTTGGTATTGGTGTGTTTGTGTGTATACATTTCAGGTGTCACATAAAGAATGCATTCTTACTGAAATGTTGATGACTAACGAAAAGTACTGCTACAGTCTTTTTGTGTCGATGGGCAGACTTGCTCTTCAACCTACAGAGGTAACTGTCTTTTTTGGTACATTTGATCGCCCTAACCCTAACCTTAACCTAAATGACTGTGTTTGTGCCAGGCAACCGTTCAGAGCTACAGACAGCCAGGAATAAGACTGTGGGGATGGGGGAGGAGGGGGATCCGACTGGAACAAAAGCATGACCCATCACTGACAGTATGATAATAACATTTCAAACACCAGGTTCACCCTCAGTGCGCCTCTTCTCACAACTAAACACATGCAAACATCTTTGGCTCCTCTTCCTGCTATAAGACATTTTTGTTCCATGTGGGAACTTTGGAATAGCAAACTCTTCCCATCACGCACACACTAAAATATCCAATCAGGCGTATGCAATTGTCCTATGAAAATCTTTTGCAAACTCCTGCTGACGCCTTAGATCAGGGGTGTCCAAACTCAGCCAATTCAAAAAGTATAATGGAATATGGCCAACATCTCAAACTTGTGCTTGTGTTTTATTGAAGCTCTTAAATATATACAGTATGTATTACACAGTATTCATGTGATAATAAGGCCACATATTTGCATGATACGTTTGAAATAGACCCTTCATATTTATCTTTATTATAAGCAATCTGAGGCTTCTGTTTTAAGGAATGTGCTCCCAACACTTGTAACAACATAAATAAAACCCCCATAGAAAGCTGTGATGTAGGATAGTGAGGGGCCCAGCCCTTCCTATGTTTTTCTGTATGTGGTCATCAGTGAAAAAAGTTTGGACACCCCTGCCTTAGATAGATCTGATATTGATTTTCCAGGAAGCCCTTTTGCAGGAAATGTATGTTGTTAAATTTGGGCAAAGTCAACCAATGTGCACATTTTGTTATTATGAGAGACATCAGACATCATTCAGATTCATATTTCAATGGATGGGTGTAACATATTTCACACCTATCGATGAACTGAAGTGGGAAGATTTGCATCCCAAGCAACATTTTATTAGTTTGTCTTTGAACAATATGAATTCCTATCGTAGACCGTCAACATCATAAACCTCCCAAAGAGTCAAGACTTCCGTTTCTAACAAACCATTCACACAAATACAATCGTTTTGATTCCAAATGACATCAATGAGCACTGCGTACATATTTTAATTACTGTTCTTATGTTACAAACAATCAAACTCCTAAGAGGCAATATAAAGTTACAGGATGTGAAAATCCATGGTTCACGTATCACCTTAAGCCTAATGTTGTCTGGGAAACAGCTGGGATATTCTTAGCAGCAGCCAGCAAACATAACCCAAAGTCATCTCTCAACCATTATTCAAGCAACCATCAGCCCTGCAAACATTACTCATCAAGCCGACATTCACCCACCATCATCATCCAGGGTTTTAGAATACTGATGCACACTAAAAACAGTTTGAAGGGGAGCTCATGGTTGGACATGTGCTGATAGAGTTGTGCAGCAACTGTTGGTTCAAGGATCAGACTGAGAAAAGGAAGCTTGGTGATGTCATGACCTGGATTTTTGAGTATAAGGGTGAACATTTTGATGCTAGAGGGCGCCATGCCATGCGTTCAAGAACTTTGGACTTTAACACTAAAGAAATCTAGGGACTAGGACCACAGATTGGGATGTAGAGTGGGGGTCATCGGTGAGGCGCAGTAGCTGGTGAATGGTTGTCAATGAGAGTGGAATAATAACGTGTCTTAGTCCAGAAAAGAGTTTCATTATTGGTCTTTACATGGTCCTGAAAGGCCTCAAGTCGGACATTGAGGCCTGATCTTTTATGGAGCCCCTCCCGCTCACAACTAGTGTCCTTCCTGGTGGAGAGTTTGGTTGTGAGTGCAAGTCAGGAGAAAGATGCTGTAGCTGTGGGTTTCAGGGGGGCCAAGAGAGTCAAGGCTGAGGGATAGGAGTGTATCTGAACTGTAGAGGGCTACCAGGTCATTTCCCATGGTAGAAAGAGAATCTGGGGAGGTTGTGTTACTCGAGGCAGATGGTTTGATCATGCAGGACACATCGGACTGATTGTTTACCCAAGAAACATATGAGGTGAGGTGTTGTAGAGTATTGTTGATGTTGATAGGTAGGGTTTCCTGTATTAGTCCTCATGACAGCAGAGCTGAATCCCTTCGTTAGAGTAAGAGCTGCGGTGTGAGTAGCTGGTGGAGAGGCTGCTCAGGATTATCCATCATGGATAGCAGATTGTTAGGTGTTCTTCTTTCCAACACCAATAGAGTCTGGTTTGCCGCTGATAACAGAGCCAGCATTAATGAGTTTATGAAGTCTGCTGGTGATGACGGCTCTGAAGTTGCTCCCTGGAAGACAACAGGAAAAATACAGTGTACTGGAAGATTCTGTACATACTGTGGCACATGCTGAAGGATCTCAGAGTGCTCATCCCCTTCTTATATAGAGCCTCAGTATTGGCCTTCAAGTTTAGTCTGTGGTCCCTTTGCACTCCCATGGTACCTGTTTACTCCACCACTTCAACATCTTCACCCTGAAGGCACAGGGGCTGCAGAGCTGTCTTGACTTCTGAAGCCAATCACCATCTCCATGGTCTCGGCCACATTTAGAAGCAGATGATTACTTCCATCCACCAGATTTTTGTAATTCTGCTCATTTAAATCTGTTTTATGCCCGACCACTGCAGAGTCATCAGAAACCTTCTGCAGGTGGCATGAACCAGAGTTCTACTGAAGGTCAGTGGTGTAGAAGGTGAAAAAGAGAGGAGACAGCACAGTTCCCTGTAGCGCTTGTGTATTGTCAAACTGCATAGCAGACAGAACATCCCCCAACTGAATGGACCGTGGTCTGTCTGTCAGGTACTTGATAATCCAGGAGATGGTGCACGCATCTATCCTCATCGCCTGCAGCCTGGCACTCAATAAGCTGGATCGTGTTGAATGCACTGGAGAAATCAAAGAAGGTGATTGTCACGGTGCACCCCGATCCATCCAGGTACGAGTGTGCACGCTGCAGCAGGTAGATAATGGCTTTGTCTAATCCTGGTTCTCCAATACCTTCATCACATGGGATGTAAGAGCAACTGGTTCATATGATTGAGGAAAGATGGAGTCTTCTTCTAGTCGAAGCTTAAGATAGAGCCGAAGACAAGAGCCATTGGGAGCCCTGTCGACTCATCCGGTGTGAAAGAAAATCACATAAAAATAAGGGGATATGTAGTTCTGGAAGTCCTTCAACCATGATGTCAAAACCACGACCCATGGACTGTGACTTCTGTATGTACACAGAACCTGAAGCTGTGGTCTTATTTAGAATCACAGTCATGCTGATGGTGCCATGTAGTTAGGCCTCGAAGGTCAATGTGATGATGGTGTGGGTGAGTAGTGCGTTCTATAGATACTGAGTCAGATATTGTGGAGGGGACGACACTGTCAACTAAGACCGAGGGCCTCAGATTGTCCGAACACACACATGGTTTGCTGTGTATTTGTCAGCCGGCCAGCTGTTCACTTCCTGCTCAGCAGCAACACACTCAGAGTCTGGCTGTTAAACCTAGCAAAAGTGACTAAGCAACACCCCCGCAGATGAAAAACGAGAAAATGAGAGTAAATTTAAGGCACCTGACAGCTTATCTCTACCGCCCACCAGCCACAACTCTCCCTTCCTCCCTTATTAATTGTTTCTGCCAGTCAGTCAGATGACTTTGCAGAAAGTGACAGATGCCTGCATTTATTTCTCACACCATTGCCTGGTGTTAGAGAGGATGAGGCAGTGGAGGCTAAAGCAGGCTGAAGTAATCTTTCAATTTTGCCGCACTTCCTAACCTTCATCTGTTGTCAAATACTGAGGGCAGCTCAACTTGGAAGGGAACAGGGAGGACAAACTGCCAAAGACAGGTTCCTCCATGTATTCAGTCAATAGTGAAATGTCAGCTAGCCTTAATAGCCTAAAATGTATTGGTTAAAGGTGAGACAAACATCAGTAGTCTGGCCGACATTTCACGTTAGGTATGAAAGTATCTGCTCCCGCTGCAGTATTTATCAGGAGCAGATTTAGGTTCTAATCTGCAGTTGTTGTATCTACTCAATTTATAAAATGCTTATTTTAAAACAACAGTAGTTAATAATACGTTGCCCTGATGTACATTTCACACTAGACTGAATTGCAATTACATTTATTTTTTATTTTTTAAAGACTACATTTACATAGTCAAAAGGATCATTTTGTTCAGCCTCACAGTGGTGCTGGGTGGTAAATGTGTTTATTGGTCCCGCCCTCTGGCCATAAACTCACACAACTTCCAAATCTTAAAACCAAGCAACATCTCTTTGTTTATTGGAGTGAATTTGTCTGATTCAAGTAATTAAAATGCCTCCAAAACATTGTTTTTGTAATTGTTACAATGTCTATAACATGTACATAATTAATTATTGTGGAATACATTCATCACATTTTATTTTGATTTATTTGATTACATTTTACATTGCAATATTACAACATTTCCATAAAAACGTAAAACATTTGAAAACTCTTTCATTTCTGCACCAGAGGCTTCCTGCAACGACATCTGAAAGGTAAAAAAATAAAAAATGCTAATATTTTTCTATATTTGGGCTTTACAGGGTTAATAAACAACTGATGTCATAAACAGACCTCTATCATCATCAGGCAACTACGCCAGATTACAAATCCCAGTTCCAGAGATCATTTTAAAGACTTGAAAGACTTGATTTGAATGATGCAACGGTTATGCAACCTTTCATTAAAGTAGAGACAACTGGTCATCGCTCGGTATGTAACACTCGCTCAGCCAGAGCACTGCTGAGGCACCAAAGAGCCTTATGGTCCTGCTCAGGGTGCTGTGCTGCTGCGGCCCGTCACTCTGACATCTCTTGTAAATGAAAATGACATTTCATAAATTTAGCTTAAGGCTTCACAACGAAATGGTTGGCTGTGTTTCATCCAGCTGCATATAGAAATGCAGCGGCGGTGCAGGAGATTGAGGACAGTGGGACTCGTGTTGGCTGCTTCAACTCCCAACTCAATGTGAGGGGGGGTTGGCTGAACTGAGTTTCAACCAAACGCTGGTTCATCCTCCACTACTGGAACCCACTGTGACAGAGCCGTCAGCAGTGACTGACCTGTGACTACAACAGACACTTTCTCTTCCTCTGTGGGCAGTTCAGATGTTCACTAATGATGAACAAATACATTTAAATATTTAGAGCAGGGGTGTCCAAACTTTTTCACTAAGGGCCGCATACAGAAAAAACAAGGGCTGGGCCCCTCACGTAAGTTAATTTATACGTTAGCAAAATCAGTAGTAGTATCCAGTAGTATCAATGTAGGTAAATCATTCTTGATAATTCAATATGCTCTAAGGAAAAAACAGCCTACATCACAGCTCTCCGTAGGGTTTCATTTGTTGTGGTACAAATTGTGTTAGCAGCTCATCCCTTAAACAGAAGCCTCAGATTGTTGATAAAGGGGGAATATGAAGGTTCTATTTTAAGCTTACTATGTAAATAACTTATTGGGCTTTTTTTACCTACTAATATTGACTGATTTATTTTTGAAAAGCGGGATTATTAACACCTGAATACCATGTAATATATTTTTACATATCCATATAAGAACTACAATATAAGACAAGTTTCATGTGTGGGCCATATTCCATTATACTTTTAGAAATTGCTGCGGGCCGATTCAAAATGGACAACGGGCCACAGTTTGGACACCCCTGATTAGAACAATACAGGAGGTCAGCGTGGAGCGCTGACTCTGCTGGGGGGGGTGATTCCTATATTTTGAATAATTGTGTATATGTTAATTATCAAAGGAAAAGAAAAAGCATCCAATCAATGAACTACAAGCACATGAACATACTGACGACTATATGTTCTTATGACTTCAGCTCCACCCTCTCAAACAACATTTCACTGGACACCATTTGGATCTTCACTACAATTTGAAATTCAATTATGAGAGACTTCAAATAAACAATTGGGTAGACAATGTAGACTGTTAAAGCCCAATCACTCTCATATCTTCTGGTCATGTGTGAAAATACACTGCCCAGCCAAAAAAAAGATCACACTCTAATATTCGTTGGACCGCCTTTAGCTTTGATTACGGCACGCATTCGCTGTGGCATCGTTTCCACAAGCTTCTGCAACGTCACAACATTTATTTCTGTCTTGCATTAATTTTTCGCCAAGATCTTGTATTGATGACGGGAGATTCAGACCATTGCCCAAAGTCTTCTCCAACACATTCCAAAGATTCTCAATGAGGTTCAGGTCTGGACTCTGTGGGGGCCAATCCATGTGTGAAATGATGTCTCATGCTCCCTGAACCACTCTTTCACAATGTGAGCCCGATGGATCCTGGCATTGTCATCTTGGAACATGCCCGTGACATCAGGGAAGAAAAAGTCCATTGATGGAATAACCTGGTCCTTCAGTATATTCAGGTAGTCAGCTGACCTCATTCTTTGGGCACGTTGCTGAACCTAGACCAGACCAACTGCAGCAACCCCAGATCATAGCACTGCCCCCACAGGCTTGTGACCTTTTTTTTGGGCCGGGCAGTGTACAAGCATTTTGGGTCAGGGTTCCTCAGACTCTGGAAGAGATTTTAAGTTATAAGTTTCCTTTTGAGCCCAGGATCATGTACCTGGGTTTGATTCTGGATGGTACAATAAGAAAGGAAGACATCTAACATCCTTATGCTCACAGCTAAAAAGGCCATCACAAGGAACTGGTTAAAAAGTGACCCACCTGGAGCAGGTCAGTGGCTGGACATTGTGGAAGAAATGTAGACTAAAAAAGAGCTCTGTGTACAACGCTGGGGAAAATGGACTGTATACAAAGACAACGACAGGCTGTAAATCTGGAGAGTAGTCCCCTGCTCTGCTTTTTTTGTTTTCTTTTTCTATGTATGTGTGTGTGTATGTTATTCTTGAAAACAACAATAAATAAAGAGTTCAAAAAAAATTCTTAGAGAAATATAACATCTTCTGAAATGTTCAGCCTTGTAACAGGGACACGTGAGCACACAGGACAGCGTGTATCAGCACTGTCACGGAGTTGAATTGAACCAAACAAGATGAGCCTTGAAGGGGTCACGCTCGAGAGTCCCTCACAATGAGGCTTCTGACTGTGAGCTTTTATGTGCTGAGTCAGTAATCACCCAGAACAGCACTAACAGATGTATGTTACATAAATGAACAGTGGACACATGGCTTCACAAATACTTTGTTAATCATTGCTTTGGTTTGGGCTTACTGAAAATTGCATGGATAGAAGAGGATGACATCTGTGTGCGGCAAAAAAACCAGCTCTGGATTTATTACAGTTTTCTTCTTTATGGAGGGCTTGGCTGCTGGGGGGGTTGCCTCTCCTGTTGGGCATTTCACCTAAAAATTGAATGAATGATGACACTGTGGTCCTGTGCTGTCTATTGACTGGATGCTGTATTGAACATTAGGCAATTGCAAACATGTTGCAGCATTAACTTTTTGTCTATAATCAGGGTTTTTTTTTTATTACAACATAGCGGCCTGGAATTCTTGCATGCCTCTGCAGCTGCTGGGTGTGCATAAGGAGGACAGCACAGGGATGTGACGGCCAGCTTTGCAGAGGTAACCACGTACAGCTGATCGTGACCAAAGAAAGGATATGGTCATTGTATTCAAAAGAACAAGGACTGCTGCTGATCTCATTGGCATGCTGGGAGAGGAGGAGCAGGATGAGTATCTGGACGGAGTTCACCTTGACAACAGACTGGATGTATAACGCTGAGGCTGTGTTCATGTGAGGACAGAGCAGGGTCTCCCCTCAGGGCTTGCAGTGTGCTCTCAGTCTCTCTGCTGGAGCAGTTGGCATTAGGGCTGGTCGATAAATCGAATATGCTTGATGTATGTTTTTTACGTACGTGTATCAAATGACTAAAAGCTTATTGTAGAAAAATGACTATTACAATGTCTTTTGGAATGTTTTTGTAGTATCAAAGCAGTGCTCTGTTCATTTAAATGTGAAAGCGATACAATTGTTTTCATTGATAAATAATCCTAATGATTATGATGCCTATATTAATATTTCTGTAATTATCATTTTGGCCATAATAGTGCAGGAATTTGTATTCAGCAGGTGCACATGTAGTTGATTTTCACTTTCTGTAATTAGATTGTGAGGACATGGTCATTGAAAACACCTCCTTGAAAAGTAATGGAAAGGTTTGGATATTGGAAAAGATATGTGGATATTATCTCAATATCGTCACATGTGAATGAATCAAAGTCTAATGAAACTATTCTTTAAATCTTATATTTGATACGGATAAACAGGTTAGGGATGACATCATGAAGAGCCCGCATGTCTTATGATAAAGATCATCATGCTGGTGTTAGATGGAAAGTGATTTCAAAGTATCTCCAATTATATTGTGTCACAGTGTATAGACAAAAATGCATGGAGCAGATGCAGCCGTCTGCTTTATTTGTACCTTTCCTGATTAAAGTGAACAGTTCACTGTTTCCAAGTGTCTCCAATCACTGACAAAAAGAACACATGAGTTCAACTCAGTGTGGAACAACCTGGCACATTATCTGCAGGATTATGTACAGGTGAGATCTTAAAGAGTCCTCTCCTGCTGATGTTCAGGTGTCTATCAGTATGTAGTGTCTCTACTTTAAAGAGTCCTCTCCTGCTGATGTTCAGGTGTATATCAGTATGTAGTGTCTCTACTTTAAAGAGTCCTCTCCTGCTGATGTTCAGGTGTATATCAGTATGTAGTGTCTGCACTTTAAAGAGTCCTCTCCTGCTGATGTTCAGGTGTATATCAGTATGTAGTGTCTCTACTTTAAAGAGTCCTCTCCTGTTGATGTTCAGGTGTCTATCAGTATGTAGTGTCTCTACTTTAAAGAGTCCTCTCCTGCTGATGTTCAGGTGTATATCAGTATGTAGTGTCTCTACTTTAAAGAGTCCTCTCCAGCTGATGTTCAGGTGTATATCAGTATGTAGTGTCTCTACTTTAAAGAGTCCTCTCCTGCTGATGTTCAGGTATATATCAGTATGTAGTGTCTCTACTTTAAAGAGTCCTCTCCTGCTGATGTTCAGGTGTATATCAGTATGTAGTGTCTCTACTTTAAAGAGTCCTCTCCTGCTGATGTTCAGGTGTATATCAGTATGTAGTGTCTCTACTTTAAAGAGTCCTCTCCTGCTGATGTTCAGGTGTATATCAGTATGTAGTGTCTCTACTTTAAAGAGTCCTCTCCAGCTGATGTTCAGGTGTATATCAGTATGTAGTGTCTCTACTTTAAAGAGTCCTCTCCTGCTGATGTTCAGGTGTATATCAGTATGTAGTGTCTCTACTTTAAAGAGTCCTCTCCTGCTGATGTTCAGGTGTATATCAGTATGTAGTGTCTCTACTTTAAAGAGTCCTCTCCTGCTGATGTTCAGGTGTATATCAGTATGTAGTGTCTCTACTTTAAAGAGTCCTCTCCTGCTGATGTTCAGGTGTATATCAGTATGTAGTGTCTCTACTTTAAAGAGTCCTCTCCTGCTGATGTTCAGGTGTATATCAGTATGTAGTGTCTCTACTTTAAAGAGTCCTCTCCTGCTGATGTTCAGGTGTATATCAGTATGTAGCTGTCTTACTTTAAAGAGTCCTCTCCTGCTGATGTTCAGGTGTATATCAGTATGTAGTGTCTCTACTTTAAAGAGTCCTCTCCTGCTGAGGTTCAGGTGTATATCAGTATGTAGTGTCTCTACTTTAAAGAGTCCTCTCCTGCTGATGTTCAGGTGTATATCAGTATGTAGCGTCTCTACTTTAAAGAGTCCTCTCCTGCTGATGTTCAGGTGTATATCAGTATGTAGTGTCTCTACTTTAAAGAGTCCTCTCCTGCTGATGTTCAGGTGTATATCAGTATGTAGTGTCTCTACTTTAAAGAGTCCTCTCCTGCTGATGTTCAGGTGTATATCAGTATGTAGCGTCTCTACTTTAAAGAGTCCTCTCCTGCTGAGGTTCAGGTGTATATCAGTATGTAGTGTCTCTACTTTAAAGAGTCCTCTCCTGCTGATGTTCAGGTGTATATCAGTATCTAACGTCTCTACTTTAAAGAGTCCTCTCCTGCTGATGTTCAGGTGTATATCAGTATGTAGTGTCTCTACTTTAAAGAGTCCTCTCCTGCTGATGTTCAGGTGTATATCAGTATGTAGTGTCTCTACTTTAAAGAGTCCTCTCCTGCTGATGTTCAGGTGTATATCAGTATGTAGTGTCTCTACTTTAAAGAGTCCTCTCCTGCTGATGTTCAGGTGTATATCAGTATGTAGTGTCTCTACTTTAAAGAGTCCTCTCCTGCTGATGTTCAGGTGTATATCAGTATGTAGTGTCTCTACTTTAAAGAGTCCTCTCCTGCTGATGTTCAGGTGTATATCAGTATGTAGTGTCTCTACTTTAAAGAGTCCTCTCCTGCTGATGTTCAGGTGTATATCAGTATGTAGTGTCTCTACTTTAAAGAGTCCTCTCCTGCTGATGTTCAGGTGTATATCAGTATGTAGTGTCTCTACTTTAAAGAGTCCTCTCCTGCTGATGTTCAGGTGTATATCAGTATGTAGTGTCTCTACTTTAAAGAGTCCTCTCCTGCTGATGTTCAGGTGTATATCAGTATGTAGTGTCTCTACTTTAAAGAGTCTCTCCTGCTGATGTTCAGGTGTATATCAGTATGTAGTGTCTCTACTTTAAAGAGTCCTCTCCTGCTGATGTTCAGGTGTATATCAGTATGTAGTGTCTCTACTTTAAAGAGTCCTCTCCTGCTGATGTTCAGGTGTATATCAGTATGTAGTGTCTCTCCTGGGACATGTCTCCATGCTTTAATGTTCAAACATCCCTTTATTTCTCTCATACTGTCTGTGCTACAATGTGTGGGAGCGTTTGTGACAATAAAAGCAAAAATGTAATGTAGTGAAAGAGAGAAACTCCCTCTGGATGGACTACAGGGATTTTAACCTTTGTATACCATTACATGCACAGAAACCTATATAAAACATTACAGGAGAGGGGAAAACCCCAAAAAGCAGACTATGGCGTCTTTGAATAAAAACATAATAATATTGCATATTAAAGCGGCAGATATGCTCCTAAAATGTTCATACATGTACATATGTATACAACTACTGTTGAAATCTATATATTTACTGTTATTATTACTTCTGTTCATGTTTGTTTCTAGATTTGTATTTATTCCTTTTTAACTCATCAATGCCTTGTAAACATGCTGCTGTAACAAAACAGCTGTCCAATTTGGGATCAATAAAGAATCTGATCTGATCTCTGTCAGACATCCGTAACAGAGGGCTGCACACTCTGCCGGAACCCAGCTGTGCACACAGTGTGTTCTGATCCAGCAGGTTCAGGAGGCACAGAGCAGAACCAATATCACCTCTAATGCTCCAAACACTCAGAGTGCTCTCAGTGTGTGAGGAGTCTCCGTCCTGCAGAGCGCCTGAGAGCTGTCTGCTTCAACACAGCGGCTGACAGGGCTGCTCCAGTCCAGAACGAGTTTTAATTATTCATAAGTGCGCTTCATCGAACAGAACTGGGGCAGGTCGAAGAGCTATGGGGAGGTAGATTACAAAGATTCATCCAACCCCCCCTGTTCCTTCACCCTTCGCTGTGCCAGCTGCCTGATTTGAAAAGATTTGGAAAGTGTGCCAGAGGTGTGGCCGGGTCATGTGAGGAGATGATGGAGATCTCTGAGCTGGGTGATCCCTGATGCTCTACCAAAACCACAACTGTATGAAGGAATGTAGCTTTTAGGATAAGTGATTCTCTCATGAGAAGCATATATATGGGAAATTTGTCACTACAGGTCTCAACATATTTAAATATGGACATAACACAACTTATATCACAAACAACTTAAAGCCCTCCTATAAACTATAACTCTCTTTTTTCAAAGATGGCTGAATGAAACACACAGCAGTGAGATCAGAGTAATTCCAGAATGATCAGATGTTATAATATGCAAGTACTCAGTGTCCAATAAAACGTTGATATGTATATATTTTCCTTATATGTTTTTTTTTATGTGCAATGCCTTGTAACCGCTGCTTAAGTATACCTAATGTAATCTGATCTAAACTCGGTCAGACATCTCTAATAACAGGCTGCACGTACGGGTCCCTGTGAGGAGCCTCTGAATGATACCGCCACAGCTACAAAAGAGCATAATTCATTCTGAATATAAATAAATAAATACATATGCAAAATGGCTCCAGCACCGTCCACAACAACGAGACAAAGAGACACCGTGTTTGTCTCACTGAAACAGCACGAGCTCAGACATGAGCGAGTGAGACAGATGAAGGTGAGACAGATGCAGCAGTCTGCTCATGTCTGCTTGAATCACCAGCTTCCTCCCTTCTGCCACCACCAGGGGTCACTGTGGCTCTGTTCCCTCTCCCCTTCCCACTCACACTCACCCGCTCCCAGCTGCTGGCGGAGGATGGCTGCGTTCCTCTGCAGGGGGGAAGCCGAAGACTTGGCCACAGAGGAGGTGGTGGTGGAGGAGACTGAGGGGAGAAGGCCGGGCTGGGCCTGCTGATGCACCCGCTGCTTCCCCTGCCCTGACCTATGACCCCTTGTCAGCTCCTGTTCGGGCTCTGAGGTGGCCCTCCCCGCTGGGCCCCCTCCCAGCGCCGTGTTGGTGTTCCTCAGCGGCCAGCGGTTCTGGATGTGTGACACGGCCTCCTCGGCCACCATGCCGTCCCCCAGCGACACATGCAGCATGGCGTGAACTGTAAAATCCTGAGACTCGTCCGCCCACAGGTCCGACACACGGCACTCGTACACCCCCTCCTCGTCCTTCTTTACCTTGGACAGGCTGAGGCGGTGGGAGATGGCGTTGCCCTGGACACGCACGGTCTGGATACGGGCAGAGGAAGAAGGAAACACTGAAAGGTGGCAACGTCAGCTACGTTCATAGTCTAATACTAGCTTTTTACGTCTGGCAATTGCATTTACGCTTCAAAATTCATAAAGGACGTGGAGAATATGAATATAGAGATGCAGCTTTTGTGGTTTCACTGTTTACAAAATGTGTTTGGGTGAAACAAACCGTTAAAAAATATTGTCAATTAGGTATTTTTTTCACAGAAAAGGGTAACTGGTTGAAATAACCCAAAGAAATTCAGTCATTTCAGATCCCAAATGATGCATAGAAAACAGTCATGGTTATATCAAACCTCGCAATAATAATGTTTTTTTATTTGCTAGATTATGATTCTATTAAATAAACAAACATTATTATTGCTTATAATACTGATCTGTCTGTCAAATTGCTGTTGGTTTATCCTGCTGAACAAAACATTTCCCACAGAGCTTATTTAGTGCAATTTTCTGAAATCCAATGGAAAAATCCCATTGCTCTTGGTAAAGGGTGAGGCTAACTTTAGAGTTGGCCTACAACATTATGTCATCACTGCAGCAAAACATGCAACCAAAGCTGAACCTGCCCCAGCCTGTTGACATAATCCTGACATTAAGAAGGGCTGATGCTGGGTCGGTAGGAGACTAAATTCCTGGGTGAATAGAAGTCACAAAAACAAATGAGTATTAATATGCATAATAACCATCTCTTTAACTTCTGAGACGCCAAGATTAATCTTTCATTAACAGGAATGTATATATGTTTATTTGTCATTAAAGAGAACACAGCCTTTTTCCGCCATAAAAAACACTCTGGGTCACCCTGACAAAGTCAGAGCCACCAGCCTCAGGATGGGATTGAGCCTTAATTTAAAGAGACCACTGGAGCATTACCAGTTACTCTTGTTTTATTATTTATAGGTATGTCTTTGATATATATTGTTTTTGTATTCTATAAACTACTGACAACATATCTCTGTTGGAATTCAACAGACACTGGAATGGCTGCCATACATCTTTAAATAAAGATGTAAGAAGAATTTGGAATGGTTTCTACATTTTTCCAGATCTGTATGTCAATTAATATGAACATCAATTATCCAATCATAATCCTCGAGAAAAAAAAGATGACTATTAGACACTTGAGTGTATGCAGTCAGGTAAGTGGACACTTACACTTATTTTTGTGGCTTCCCTTGGAACGACCTGAAAAAAAGAAAGCTTTGTTAATCACATGTACTCAAACATGTCCACCAATCAGCAGGGCATTAGCCGTTGCATTAGTAAGAGATTCACATTATTAGCAACATTATCATGTGATTGTTTTTTCCTTTCGTGCAGAGAGCATACGGCGTGAGCAGAGCTGGCTGCGTACATTTCTCAAAGACGCCATTGATAACCTCTCTCTCTCTCTCTCTCTCTCTCTCTCTCTCACACACACACACACACACACACTTCCTACCCCCGCTGAATGTCTTAATGTGCTTAAACCGCAGAGGAAACGCTACGGATGTGATTGTCCCTGACTCCTCTGACAACTGAGAAGGACTGATTTGTCATGCTGGAGGGAAAAGAAAATTCCCCCTGCCACAATATTCTATCATGGCGGTTTTATGCAGCAGACCTGAGAGGAATGTAATAGTGTTGAAAACCAACAAGTGCCCTTTCAGCAGCCAGAAAGCCACCGCCACGGGGGGGAACGCTCAGGATGCATAGACAAAAGCATCACTTTCAAACACTGGGATCCTTACTTTTAAAAAATAGGAAATGCAAAAGATTAAAGAAGCTGTCGGCAATAAATATAGAAACTGTCCAAATGTGTGCAGCCTGTTGATCTACCGTTACAGGCCACTGCTAATGCATGCTGATCTCTGACAGATAAACATGAAGACATCCTCCACTGCTAGGTCAGATCTGCTTTAAAGATGCAGCACTTCAGGTATGCAGATCCTAAGAATATACACACTGTCACTAACAACACACACACACACACACACACACACACACACACACACACACACACACACACACACACACACACACACACACACACACACACACACACACACACACACACGTTATGTTGAATTAACGTCAGGTGCTTGAGGTCAGTGCTGCAGGTACCTTGGCTCTGTTGGCCGGGGCGCTGATCTGCAGCTCATGAGGCAGATCTCCACGCACGTCCTCCTTCAGGTACCACCACTGGATCTCAAGAGACATGGGGGCCGCGCTGGCAGCCTTGAAGGCGCAGGGCATCTCCACGTCCTCTCCCTCCCCCACACTCACATCTTTAGGGACTTCAGTAAATGCAGCTTCGGTATATGACGGGTAAAGAAACACAACACACCAGAAGCACATTAATATGAGTGGGATGGCATGGTAGAGATGCTGTATAAAACATAAGCCCAACAAACCAGAGTGCAGTAATCCATTACCCTGCCATCATGCAGACTCCCTCTATTTTAGGATCTCCTCCAATAGTCCCCATTAGCTGTGATTTATAGACTGAATGGATTTATGAGAGCACATCAGACATAGAAATGTGCCTCAGGCTTTATTTGATCAAATAATGGAGAGCAATCCTCCCTCTGTTCCATGATGCTGTGATGGGGGCACAGCTGGGTCATTCTGTGGTTTGTCAGGTTGATTTCCTGTCACAATTCTCAAGTATTCAATAATGGAAGAGACAAAAAACAGCCTTAGTTTAAAACTAGCAGGGTATGTTATATGCTGCAGACAGGTGGCATTTACTTTAAGTTCAAAAAGCCACGGTTTATTTATGACGTCAAATCATGTATTTCCCTTCTCCATTTGCTTCATCTGCGGGGGTTCACTTACCATTTGCACAAATCATAAAGGGCGAATTGAGGATGAAGTAATAAAGCAGGCTGTAGAGTCGCGTTTTTTCCATGTCACAATACGCCTGGTCACACTCAGCACGGACATTAGACGGTCATTGGACCTGGATGTGTTGAATCCTGTTAATGTTAAGTCAAATAAAATATAAATAACTCCAGATATGGCCACAGATCCAGAGGCAGCGGCTCAGCCAGGCAGCAGAAACACTCCGGAGATGAGTAAGAGCATCTTTAAACCATATTTCAGCTCAGAAACAAGAAGAACTGCTGTGATTCTACAGCCAAATGATGGAATAAGTTATTCAACCCTCCAGTAAATGCAATGGCTCCGTTAATCCGCACTGAGCGTCGTCTGGAAGTAGAGCGCGAACTTCCCGCTGCTCTCCCTCCCCAGCCCGCTGCTCTCCGGGCTCCGCTCCAGCACCCAGCACATCCCGATCTCTGCGCGGGAGAGACTGCAGCGGGGCCGCAGGAGGACTGCCTCGGCCCGGGGCTCACAGACCGGTGCTCAGAGACCGGTGCTCAAAGACCGGTGCTCAAAGACAGGTAGGATAGACAGAACGTCGCGGGTTTCCCTGTGTGATTCCCCCTCTCTCTTTTGGAAACTGCCACCGACCTGGAGCCTCCGCGGATTAGTGAGCGTCGCGAGCGCGTCGCGAGGAGGCGCGCTAAAAACAGTCCCCCCACCCACCTTCTGTCTCTCTCTGTCTCGCTCTCTCTCCATCAAACATAATATACAGACAAAACATTGGCATAAGGGGTACATAGGTACATACATAGTAGCTACAACAATATAACACAATTGTGATAAAAAACAAAAGGTAACATTTAAACATTTGTTTTGATTTTCTTATTTTTTATACTTTGAATAGTGCCATATTGTTACGAATCAAGTCCTTTATTCGTCTCAGAGGGGACGGTTACATTGTTACAGCAAAAGTCAAGACAGAGACCAAAAATAAAACACTATTAGAGAAAGGGAATGCACAGTACACATTCGGATAGAAAAGTAGCAGTAGCAACAGTATTTATAAAATAAATGAGGTGTTACAGGTTTGCTCCAATCTAGATATTGTTGTAATTCTATGTTCAAATGTGCACAATTTGGTTCAGTCAGTCCATCTCTTCTTGTGAACTTGATTTTTTAAATGTGTTGTTTCAATAAATATAAATATATATTTTGTCATTTAGGGATTATTATTTTTTTACTGAAAAGGGTAGCTGGTCCAAAAACAAAACAAAAAACTGCAGTGATTTCAGACCTCAAATAATGAATACAAAATTATATCATTTTCATTTTCAGTATTTGATAGTATAACCCTGATCCGTCTTGATCTCTCGGCTGACACCCCTGGAGCAAAAACTCAAGAAGCTCGGCTCTGTTTGATGCCTCATGACCATCCATCTTACTCTTGATGATTTCTGAAGTTTTCATTAAGCTTCAGGTCAGTCAAATGTCACTCAACAACTGCAGGATGACATTAAGTCATGGAAGCAGCCGAGGGGAAGTGCACATCGAGGACGATTCAAAACAGGCTCCTCAGGGCAGGGCTGGCATCCTGCAAAGATAGAGAAAAGAATCCTTCATCAATTGGAAGCAAAGAGGAGCCAGGCTGAGGGTTGCTGAAGATTGGAGTATAAGAGGACTGGAGAATGGTCATGTTTTATAATGAGACTCATTTCCAGCTTCCCCCAACAACTATGGTCTAATGATTTAACTTAACCCCTTGAAAACATCTGGAATCCTCACGATAAAGATCAATAGTCCCAAGTCATTAGTCAAAACTGAGCTGCTTCAATTTTTTTGCCCCAGGAGAGGCATTAAATCCGCCAACATCTACGTAAGTAAAGACTGGAGGAGCGGATTGTTAATCCGGGTTTCTGCCCAATATTGATTTCTGAACACTTCCTGTTTGAAAATGAATATGATATTGTTTCCTTCGTACTATTCAAGGCCTGAAACCACTGCATCTCTTTTGTTATTTGTAATTTTAAATATTAATTTTTACATTTTTGCAAAAACATTCTACATCAACATTTAGATATGGTATTTTGAGATAAATGTCAGTAATTTACAGAAAAAAACAAAAATGTTTAATTTATTCAAACACATAACATTATACAGTATAATGTCATGCTACGTTTGCTTCAATCATTACAGCACCACCTTCAAATCTGCTGCAGTGTACCAATGCAAGTTCAGTCAGACAACTCACGTGTTTCATTAATATGTTTATTAGAAACAGTATATAGTTTGGGTTTGGCGTCTAGGTTCGGGCCTCATCACTCCACATATTAACATAGAACATTGAGTGATGATTAGATAACTATCCCCCGAGCCCACAGGTGGAAGCTGGGGAGGAGCTGGGGTGGAAACAGTAGCAGCTCCAGCAGCGAGGCAGAGGGACGCAGATCCAACAGTTTAAATAGAGCGCCAGATTAGGAGACTGTTTGGTTGGTTGCAAGTGTGACGAGGTGCGTTATGTGCGAATGTATCATTGGTGCTCGAGTTGACTGCCTGAACTAGCTCGCAGGCTTCGCCCCATTAAGTAAAACTACATTTTGTTAAAAATGAAGTGTTATAAATCGGCCTATAAAAATACAGCCTTGTTCTTATGTAATGTTAGCTATTTGAATCTAGTGGCTGAATGATGACTTGTTTGGAGGTAACTATACCATCCACGTTACCTGGACACTTTTTTAGGAGTTACTAGTTAAAATAGCCAAATGTAAAGCTTGATTCAACACACATACAAAAAGCTTTCAAGGTCACGTATTATACTGTATTTCAACAATATATTATAGGTCTCAGATATATACAGAACATGTCTCTGACGTTTTTTGCTCAAAACACCAAACAGATCATTGTAGCATGCCATAATCCCCTGTTTCAGCCTTGTTCCAAAAGGGCTGATTCTGTGTCTATAGCTTTAAATGCTAGTGAGCTGCTGCTGACCACGCCAGTGTTTCGAACTCTACGCCCCCACCCGAGGGGCTCCATGGTCATGGTGAACACTGAGGAGGAGAGGCGTTTCACTATGTCCACCGGCTGAAACTCAGCGGTGCCAGGTTTTTGCAGCCTATACAGCAGTGTTTAGTCTTCTTAGACATCCTGCTGAAACCAGGGGACAAAAATACACAGACACCGAGAGGTGCTGCTGGACGTGATTCAAGTAAGGTTGGGGGGCTTACCGTGTTTGGTTTGTTGTTAATGCCGTACAACCCACAAATGACGTCAATAATGAATGTTACGTCACGTATGAACCGAAACCTAACTCACCCATTATTTGCAAAGGTTTCACATTCTTGGATCAGGAGGGAAAGAGAGACAACCTTTTTTGCTGACACTTTCTCTCTTTCCCTTACACACAGGGGAGACATATACAACTGTGGAAAAAATTGAGAGACCACTCCAGTTTTTTCAAATCTTTATCTTTACATGTATGGCAGCCATTGCTGTTGAATTCCAACACAGAGAGAAATTGCCAGAAGTTTAAAGAATACAATTGAAAAATAATAATTTCACTCAAATACAAAATAAAACAAGAGAAACTGATAATGCTGAAGTGGTCTCTTATATATATATATTCAATATATTAAAACGGCATTTTGCATAATAGGGGAACTTTAAGACGTTGAAGATAGCAAGCTAATGTTAGCATGAGTTAGCATGCATTCAAGTGCTAGATGAAGTTTTACACATTTCGAGGGTGGCTAAACATTAAATATCCATGCATCCTAATCGATAGATGTTTGCTTTATTTCTGTGACTGTAGGCCACAGCCATTTTTCCTCTGCCTCTGCCTCTGAATCTGGAAGCTATCAGGAGGTGGCACTGTCTAAATTACTATTCTCAAATGTTCATAGCCCACAGAAATTGCTAATTGAAATAAATAACAAAACCGTTTGCTTAGTATTAGCATGGTTTTGCACACACAGACAGCAACTTTGAAAATATTTCCCATCCTGACGGGGAGGGAGGGCTGGAGGTATCAAACGGAATATGGATTAGTACCAGCATGATAATATCTTCTGGATATGCTGAATAATGATGGGGATGTTAGGGATCAGAGTTGCAGTCAAATTGTCAGTTTAGCTTAGGAGGGTTCCTAACAGAGTGAAATAACCCAAAAGTACCTCAGTGGAGGATTCTCTAGATGATAAGAGAAGAGCTTTGAAACTTGCTTTATAATGTAATTTATTTTAGGAAACACTGGACCTTCCTTTATGAAAGGAAAGGAGAAAATACTGTCCCACAATACCTTGCAGCTGCGATATTTACCATGATACAACATTCGACCATTAATGCAAACAAACGATCGTGACGAGAAATGCGTATCATCTAAGTTACGGTGCTTATTAAGCATTTTACCGGGATTGTACTAGAATTCATGTGGATGAATATGTATTACTTTGATTTCAATTCCAACCTTGGTCATGAAGAAAATATTTTTCACCGTTGTCGACGTTCATAAAGCCCGGATCAACACCACCAAATCAGTACACCAAAGTATCTAGGTGTACTTTTAATAGTCTGCTGTACAGAAAATGGTAGTTTTCCTCAGGGACGCACATTAATAACGTCCGCTGGTGCATCATAAATACTTTGGATCGAGTATCTTTTCCTAAGTCCTGATCAATGATCCTATCATCTTGAGTTAACCCTGTGACGTTTCTTGCAGGAAGGAATAGTGGTAAGGAAAAGACGATAGGAGCTGATTTTTGGACAATTTGACTGCAACACTGGCTTGATGCTCCTTACTTCTAAACCTAAGGAAAAGCAAGCTTCCACTGGCAAGGCTTCAGAGCCCTACTCCCTTGGATTCTGATAAAAGTCCACCCTCCCTGCTGCTTGTGAGCTTGTCATGGCCACTTGATGCCTCAGGCCAACGACTCTGCTGGACCAGCCTGTGCCTCTCAATCGCCTTTGCTTTATCCCCAGTCCGGCTTTCTTGGTCACTGTTCCCATCAGGGCTCTGCGAGGTAACCAAGACTCATCTTGAAACCTAGCTACGCGGCTCTCTAGTTCCTCCCTGTTCTTACCTCCAACCCTGCCTGGGCCGCCTCGGGCTTGCTGGAATTCTTGTGTAGCCCTCCCAACCACTTAGCTCAGGACAGTACTACGAGCATGGGAGGAGCTGTGGTGGGATCTACTATAAGCTCTCCTATCTAGGGTTCTCACTTTGGTCCCTAAAAGCCCTCAGGTAGCACGGCGATAGACCGTAGCTATACTGCAGCATAATAAATCTCCCATGCAACTCCAAATATCAGCTGTAGAGCCCCCACTCTGATTACCATCAGAGAAATATTCCACGAACAGAAATACCCGAACTGTACCTGAAATGATTGTCAATCTGTACACACTTTACTTTAATAACATGCCAACTTAATAACAACAACACATATTCCACGACTCGGTTCAAAACAAAAGAAATAAAAGTACCCGGGATTTTGTTGGTGCGCTAGATGGAGCTCATATTCCCTCCACACGGCCGATCCATAGACGTATCTCCCCGATGAAACAATCCCGTCTCTTAAGTCTCTTAAGATTACGTCTATACTGTTCAACTACTAAAACAACAAACCCGGACTCCGGACAACGCAGCTAAACATAAGGCTAACTTAGCCTTTGCTACAGTTAGCATACAGTCTCGCAGTTTTGCATTGTCTTGTGAGTTTGTCACCAAATGGGTTCCACGCTCTTCTCCCAGGCACTCGAACACACAACAGTACTTCTATCTTATTTTAACATTGGTAACCCCAAAATAAATAAAGACGTTTTCCCCGTTCTCAACTTCTCCGTACTTTGCCTCTCCCTCCTTTTCACACTTCTCCGACATAAATCCCCCCTCTTCTCAAACCCGGTAGGTTACATTTAGAACAATGAACTCTGATTTGTTCGCTATATAACTGACACCTCTACCAACCAATACAAATGTAAAGTCCAAGGACTTCTAAAACATAGGAAATATGACAACTTAACGAATAAAGGAAAATGTAAACAGCAATTAGTAGGGCACTACACTTGTATATAGTGCTGTGTACCTGGACTCACATTCGGGTTCAGGTCCGGACTCAAGTCCAGAGGTTCAGTTTCAGGTCCGGACTTATAAGTCCGGACCTGAACCCATGGCTTGTGTGAGTAACTAAAGTGAACTTATTGTAAGCTAATTATCAATTGAAAATAAACTCATAATCATCTGAAATTCAAACTCGTCCGGTTTATTGTGTTCCCTGCTACTGTCCTTCCAACTTGTGTCTACATTTCTCTACAAAGTACAAATGTTAAAAAAAACTTACAAAAACTTTTTGCCGCTTAGTCTACAAATGACTTATGACATCAACTACAGTAAACTACTAGTGTACTACAAAGTTCAAACATTTATTTCATTTACCAAACTAAAGTAACCAAACCAAAAGCTCCCCGCGCAAGAAAAGATGACGCTGAATAAACGCCCTAGTCGGCTAGTCCCGATGCTACTACTAGTATACACCGATTCGGCGAAGTGACCGGAAGTAGAGCGGCCGCCATTGATGCGGTGTGCGTGCGGTGTGTATTTCGCGGTATTTCCATAGACAGTAAAAGGGATATTTCGCTGGATTTGTGAACGAGATTTGTGAAAAGCAATAATTATGCCCAGACAGTCTGGAAGGGCGTGTGCCGTCATCGGCTGCTTCAATAACAGCCAAAAGCTTCAATTATGGAAGAAGTCTGTGTGCGAGACACACAATTTAAGCGTAAAAGAGGACTGTCCATGTAGTAGACCATTTGGTCTACACCGCTTCCCTGGTCGTGTGGAGGATGAAGGTGTTCGGAAGGTGTGGATAGTAAACATCAACAGAAAGAACTTCATCCCAAATAAAAACAGCACGGTAAGTAGGCCTATTCTCAGTATTTTCTTGGTGAAGGTAATTAGCCTAGTTAACCATTGTGAGCCTTTGTTTACAGTGTGAACACATTTTAGGCTATGCTAACGTATGCGAAGGTCCGTGCTAAGGTAATGTTTGGCTAACGTTACATGTCCGTGACAAGTTTTTGTTTTGTTGGTCATCACTGGCCAGCCGAAGAATAAAATACTCCTGAATATCTAAAACGAAGCAAAAAAGTGTTTTTGTTTTTGATCACGTCGCAGCCATATCATGTTAATGAAATGTCATGTAAGCTTGCGTTAGCATGTTAGCTACAACAAACGTCAACACATAGCGATGTGTGTTGACAGTCTATTTTCTTGCTGTATCCTATTTTAATATGTCATACTTATTGCTGAAACAAGTATTTAATTCCAACATTAATAATTACATTATTTTTTAATCACGTGGGCTGTCCTTAAAGATTAAATGCTAGTTAGCATGCTAAGGTCAGTAAGTCAATTCAACAGAAGCTAGCTGTGTTTACATCTCCTTCTACTTTCCGTTTACTAATATTTAATTATATTAATTCATGAATTAATATCAGTAATTTCAGATACCTTCATCAGTAACTGGAGGCCACTGTCTGACATCGTCCAACCAAGTAACTTTATTCATTTGGGGTTATGGTTATCTTGCTATTATTGATAGCATCAATGACTGTTGAATGGATAATGAGTGTAATGATTGAGCACGCACACCGCAGCAATGGCCCCGTCGCTAGATGGCGACATACACAAATCGCTCACCGAATCGGTGTATATATTATAATATAAAGCTAAGAATGCCTATTGTTTACAAGCCTATTTAAAATGAAAGCCTATTTTCCAAAAAGTATTGCTCAGCTTACCTCGATCGTTGTTATTTTGTTTGCCAAACATCGCCGCCAATGTAGCTGAGGTTGCATGTGGAGTAGTTTCTATTTTGTGGTTTCGCCTCAAGTGCCTCGCTATGTTCGATGTTCCCCCAGCGCACTTGATCACTTTCCTGCACAGGTTACACTTCGCAGTATCTAGCGGCAGTTTCGTCACATGATCCCACACCTTACTGGATTTAAAGCCCCGCGGCATTGTGTTTACATGACCCGTGACGCCGTAGACCAAACAAAGGAGTTAGCTACACTACCAGATATCCAATATGGCGACCACAGCAGCCCACGCTGTCCACTATGTCTAAGCCAATCACATCGCTAGCTTCCCTTGACGTCACACAGATCTCGCGAGCAGTTGCGATATTTTGCAAGACTTGGTGAGTTCAGTATTGGCCGTCATATCAGAAGCCGACACAATGCTTTTCGTCTTTTCTCAGCGCAAATTTTTCGATCTATGGAAGGTTTTAGATGGTTTAGAATAAAAAGGAGAATATATACGTAAGTGCTAGTTTTTTTTGCGAGTCCAAGTACCGGTTCCCGACGTTCCGGTTTTAACCGGACTTGAACCGAAACTTTTTACAAGTCCAGTACCGGTTCGGCGTACCGGTAAGCAGGACTACTTGTATATCATCTCTTCACGGCCAGAGTTGTCACACAAGTTCCACAAATTCATAGTTGTTTTTGAGCTTTAGCCTACATATCAATAACTTTCCTGTCATTTCAGATCCTGCCTTCCTTCCGGCTATTGCAATCAGCCCATCCCCTAAGCTACGACTCATTTCCTCTTCAGCTCCACAGTATATATACCACCTCTTTCTCTCTTGTCTGCTGATAGATTATCTTGTGTGTTTTGCCAAGCTCTCCAGCGTTTCGGTTTGTGTTTGCCTAATTATCTGTTCTGACCTTGTCTGTGTGATTTTGGACATGAGTTTCTTGCCTGCACCCTGATTGGATTGGTTTGCTTATTTGCTGGATAACTTGGCTTTGACCCTGCTTGTTCCTGACTTGAATTAAATGGAACTTTTTGAACATTTTCAGTGTCTTTGTCGTGCTTTTGGGTTCAAATCTGTACCTTTGAACCTTGCAAAAGTAACCCTAAACTCCACCTCCAAGGACATCAGGGGTAGCTGGAGCTTTGTGTTGTTCCCATACAAGGCCATGCTGCCAAGGCTCCTGGGAAATCCCAACCAACTGCTGAGTGAACTACTTTCCTCTCTAAGATATAGATTGGGGCTTGCAGACGAGCAGCAGCCAATATATCTTTGGCATGTTACCAGGTTTGCATATCCAGGCCTTGAATTAGTAACCGGCTCCCCGTCTCAACCAGCTCTCACAGGTTGTATGGACCTATAGATTTCCCAGCCCATGCAATCTGTTCCTCATGCCCTTGCAGTATCTACCTGCTTCCTCGCACTAAATTGTCATCCATTAATAAAAATGGTCTTCTAACCCTTCTCGGATTCACCGATCAGTGACAGAGAAACCTTTGACTATAAATTGTTTTCATAGCCATTTCTACTTAGATCTACAGGAGCAGAAGGATCTGAGTTTACTCAGAAAAAACGGTCCTGTTCTTTTCGTTCTTCAAGAAGACTTCAGTGTTGGGACTCCAGTCCAGTCTTATCAATTGTTTTCAACACCACTTTCCAAGTGTGAGTCCACCCTCTCCTCGATGATAAGGAGGCACAGGGGACCTCCTGAGTCTCTGCTAGTCCACCAGCAGACCTCTGATACTCAGGTTCAGGTGAGTGTTGTTGCCTCACTTGAGGAATTTCTCCTTAAGCCTTCTGTACTTCCCCGGGCTTGCTTTGCTGTTTTAGGTCTGAACATCTTTTGAATTAAACAACAACTTCTAACATCGATACTTAAAAATACATGATGATTTTATTGTTGGTAATGACTGGCTTAATTTTTGTTTTAGGCATATCAGATTTTTCTGATGAACCCTTTAGATATACCGTTTTTTAACGATTTATTTTGGGCAATTTGTCTTTATCTGACCGACACATGTGAAAGGGGGAGAAAGAGGGATGACACACAGCACATGGTCCCGAGCCGGATTCAAACCTGTGCTTGGGGACCAAGCCCCTATACATGAGCTCTACCAACTGAGCTATATGACAGCCCATTTAGATATACCTTTAAATATAAATTAATCTACATTTATATTTTAAAAGCCATAAGTAGTGATAGATTTTAGTGTTACTTTTTTCATCCTTTTTTCTAACTGGTAATGTGGTTAACCTGTTTTGAATATGTACTGGATAGAAATGTAAGAATTGCTTGACATTGTGTTCTTGTGGAAATTGCTACAGTTATGGAGAAGTAAAATATTCTTTCTTTACTTTAATAAAGTAAAAAGGCTGTAGAGTGACCTTGCTTTGTCAGAGCAGACTTCAGTACATTAGCTCAGTGAAAAAGAAGCCGTTCTCTCTACTCCCTGTCGCAAATCCACTTCCATCTTAATCACTTCTATTGAAAGGCAGTGGACAGAAAACCATCGTTCTTTAGTTAAGAAAAGTCATTTCATATCAAACAAGAAGCAAGGGTTCGTACATTCATCCCATTAGTCACTCTGATAGAAAGGCAAGTTGAATCTCTAGTCTCATCTGTCTTGGCGGCTCTTTTTCCATTTTGTATTCCCGCTGTCTCTCCAGCAGAGAAAATGTATTAGCTTCGGACAACACAGTGTGTTGAGTGAATCTCTTTTTAAGCTCGAACATCTCTAATGGATATGATAAAGTACAAAAAATAAAATAAATTGTTGCAGTTAGAGTTGTACAGCATCTACCAGTGACTGCCACACACATGGGTTAAAAGAAGTCTATTCCAGCAACAGCTGTGCTTGGGTCTTACCTCTCCCCACCCCGATCACACACACTCAAACTGGCTTGAAGTAAAGATGCCGGGAAATTCAACGACAATTACATTTGGCAATTTAAAATGGCTCACAAACACTCAAGAACGAACACTCTAGTGTATGGAAATACTGTACTGTGACCACCAGATACGGCTGGGACTACGTCCAACTTTTCCAGACACTAGTACAACCTTACAATTTATATTACAATTGTTCAGTGACTATCAAGCGCTAAAGTAGTCACAGAGGGGGGAACACAGGGCTCTGCCTGACACGCTGAATCCAAGGAGGAAACTTGAAGGCGTACTGCAGTTGAAGATGTTTTTATTTCCCTTGCAATAAAACATACATGCTAACATACATTTTATTGTTGAGTGACTTGCTGTACTGGACTATATGGTGGAAAGAGTTTAGCGGTTTAGCGGTCAACAGAAATGTCAGCACCCTGCCTCCTCTCTCCCTGTCTCAAACAAAACAGATTCCCTGGTAGATGCAGGTGGTATTCATTAGGCAATCACTCAGCCCCAGTGACACACACCCACAGCCACACACACATACATAGCTCCGCCCACATACACACACCTATTACCCCAAGTGTCAAGTGTTAAGTGACAAGTGAGAAAACACATCCCTGCCTCTACAACAATGTTTTGTATCAAAGCTTCCCTATTATGCGAAATGCACTTTTTGATGTCTTTTATACATAAATATGTGTCCCCGGTGTGTAAGGAGACTCACAAAGTGTCAGAAAATACAACCCTCTCTCTTTTCCTCCTTACCCACATCTCTAAAAACAGGGGTACAAACGAGCTGATCCAGATCTGCTGCCGATATGATGTCATAACCGAAATGTGGGCTGGCTTTACATTGAACTCCTGGCAACGTCCCGCCCACGTCCAGACGCGCAGCTTGTGAACAGGCGAGGCAGGCAACTGCTTGGGGCCCCGAGCCACTAGGGGGCCCCCAAGAGCTGGCATGTTAAGCCAACTACTAGTGAAAGTAAGTGTTTATCGCCATCAGACTGATGCTAGAGAGATAGCAGAAAACCTAGAGATTGATATGAAGTTTCCTGAAAAAAGAAAGCGGAAAACAACCAGGCAGTTCCTGTGTGAGGGCAGAGAAGAAACGCAGTCCACTCCAGATGAGCACTTTAACAGAGAGTTTCTTCTGCCCCTAGTGGACACAGCCCTCACTCGTTTGGATGAAAGATTTTCAAAAATGGAGGATGTTTATGCCCTTTATGGTTTTATCTTCTCCAAAGAAAATATGTCAAAAAATATTCAGGGTGGCAAACTTGAAGACAGCTGCAAGAAACTGGAAAACACACTACATGACATTGATTCTGAGGATTTGGTTCTGGAGATCAGGGCTGCTGTCTATGCCTTTCCTGATCATGTATCTGCCTCCCCAAGAGAGATGCTTGATTACATTTACAAGGAACATCTTCTGGATCTTTATGGAAATCTCAGCATTGCCTTCCGTCTGCAATTAACTCTTGCAGTCACTGTTGCCTCTGGAGAGAGAAGTTTCTCAGGTCAACCATGTCACAAGAGAGACTTTTCAGGACTGGCTCTTATTTCAATAGAGCACAGTGTGCGAAGGTCTGTGGATCTGGAGGACATAGTGTCAGCATTTGCACAAGCCAAGGCCCGTAAGCAGCATTTGTAAAAGACACCGGTCAAAAGGGCCCCCTGGGCATTTTTGCTTGGGGCCCCAACAGACTCTAGAATCGCCACTGCCCACGTCTCAACCTATCGTCCCCCATATACAGTCGCCGAGCTGAACCCCACCTGCAGCACCTTCCTGTGTGTGTGTGTTCAGCAGGATGTCTGCAGGAGGGACTTAGAGTTGTATTATATGTAATACATATAATGTCTCTGTTCTAGTGGTAAACACTGAGAAGTGTTTCAGAAATAATGCTGGATGTGGTTTGGAACATAATATGGCGTTTAACCACGGCAGCGTTTAGCTGAGTTTCTCCCAGGTAGAAAACTCTCTTCAGAGGAGAGATCATGACGCTCCAAAGGGGCGTGGCCAGCAGCAGCTCCAAAGGAGCGTGTTCAGCAGCAACTCCAAAGGGGCGTGGCCAGCAGCAGCTAGTTCATTTAAAGCTACAGTCACAGAATCAGCACTTCAGGAACAGGGCTGACATAGAGGGGGATGAGGCATGCTACAATGGGGGATCTGTTTGGTACTTTGAGCAAAACACTTCAGACATGTTTTGTATAGATATGGCCCTCTATATATTGTTCAAATATAGCATAATAGAAGACCTTTAAGACCTAAATAATGTATTGTTTTTAAATGAAAATAATCACTTTTTGAATGAGTATGATGAAGTTGAATTTATATCTTATTATTTGTGTGTGGGTCTTTTCATGATGATGTGGATCTTTCAGATCATATTAACTATGAGATCTTCAACATTTTATTGTAATTTTATTATGTAATGTTGGATTCACAATAGTCTGGTTCTGGTCTTGGTCATGCCCTTCATTGGTCTTGGTCTTGTTACACTACGGTTTGGTCATGACTTCACGTATAAGCTAGTCTTGACTACAACACTATTATACACAGATGTACACAATACAGAGCGACAGCATATTAACTCACTAAGCAGCAGAAGATTTGATTGATTTGGAAACAGTCTACTCACCGCCTGATGCTAATAAGTCATTTGCTGACGTCCATTATTACTGGATCCGATCTCAGAAGAACTCCACTACAAGCAGCAAAGTGTAACACAAACCTGCTTGCGTCATATGTTCTGAATAATGATTTGTCTCAATGTGAGCTAATCATAAATAGTCTATATTATACACGTACAGTATTTGATGCATATACTGTATTTTTGGGATCTGACTAAGCATCTAATATCATGTAGATTGTTGTCCGTTACAGTTGTTCTCACAAATTCAAAAGAAAATGGTTCAATTCATATGGAATAATAGGAGGGCAATACTTTGTTTTTCTTTATTGTATTTACCATATGATGGAAGAGGTTTACAGTGTCCAAATGTCCTGTGGTGTTACTTGGCTGAGCAGCTGAGAGCTATTGCATTCTTTTTCCTGACAAAGGATGTTCCTCATTGGACCGAAATGGAATCTCATTATTTGAAACTACCTTTTCCCTTACACAGATAGTATTCAGATACAATAAGAAACTTACGCAAACAAACAAAAAACCCAATTGTAAAACACATGATAAAGATCTGGAAGGATGTGAAAAAAGAACCACATACATTATCACCATACATTCCAGTATGGAGCGATCATTGCTTTGTGCCAGGAAGAGCAACTTTCAAATTATTGGAGTCAAAGGGACTGAAAGTGATCCAAGACCTTTAGTTGGTAGACTCTAATGTCATGATGTCCTTTGATGAGATGAGGTCTGAATTCAATCTTGATAGAAAACAATTGTTTAAATACCTTCAGCTTAGCTTTCCTAAAGCTAATCGAAATGATGAACATTCGAGACCCCAACACTCATCTGCTAAAAATGATTTTAAAGGACAGCCTAAGAAAAGGAATCAAAAAAGAGAGTACAATCGGCTCTCATCTTTCTCATTTGTTCATTCACATGTAAGTTAAATGCATGGAAGGACAGCCTTCAGACTGAAGCTTCGGATGAAGACTGGAAAAAAGCTTGCATTGCTGTTCATACCAGTTCTATTAATACACGACAGAAACTAATACAGTATGAACGGTTGATGCGAACATATGTTGATTCAAACAGATACAACAAAAATAAACCAGATATATGCACAAAATGCATAGAATTAAGCAGTGTATTCAGTGTATTTGTAGTGCAGAGAGATTAAAGGGTTCTGGGAGGAGGTATAATAGAGAAGATCATTTCAAAGCAGATTTTACTGGATCCAAAGTTTTTTCTGTTGGGTTTTTATCCAGAAGAACATAAATATAGAGGGGACATTTATAGAATGCAGCTTGCTCTACGCCAAAACCTGTATTGCATTGTTTTGGAAAAAGGCTGACAGGCCAAGCACCACTCATTGGTTGCGAAAAAATATATCTCTATATATAAATATATCTATACAGCTCTGGAATAAAATAACCAAGAAGAGAGCGAGCTCTGTTTTTACTATTTATAGGTATGTCTTTGAGTTAAATGATTATTTAATTTGTTGTATTGTATTCTATTAACTACTGACAACATTTCTCTGTGTTGGAATTGAACAGACACTGGAATGGCTGCCATACATGTAGAGATAAAGATTTAAGAAACATGTGGAGTGGTCTCTTAATTTGTTCCGGAGCTGTATTAATAGCTAGACAGCATGCATCTATCTACAACTGATCATGTGTAAAACCAAAGACAAAATCATTGATTTTAGAAAACATCCCCACGTGCATGAAGTCTTATCAATCGTGAATTATACAAATATCTCGGGACAATTATTGACTCTGAATGGAGCTCTGAAGCAAATTGTGGAGTTGTGTGCAAAAGGGGGCACCATCATTTGTTTGCTCTTAGGAAACAGTCCTATTTTAACATTGACAACACCATTATGATCATTTTATCGTGCTTTTATCGGGTTATTCTGTACGTTCCTTTAATGTCATGGTTTGGTAATCTGCCTTTAAAGAGCAGGAACTCTCTCAGTCAGATCATACAGTGGTTTAGCAGACTGATTGTTTTTTGGGCTTTACATATCAATAACTTTCCTGTCATTTCAGATCCTGCCTTCCTCCCTGCTATTGCAATCAGCCCATCCCCCTAAGCTGCTACTCATTTTCCTCGAATCAAATGCCCATGTTCATACTAGTGTTTTTTAAATGGTTGTACTTTTATTGTGTCTGTATTTGAGATTGTATGGAGGCCCTTCATTGATTATGTAAATGATCTGAATGTATCTATTGTTCCAAAGGATGAGTAGGTGCATTGCCATTGTCTTTTCTTCTCTGCATGTTGTCAAAAATATGTCCTTGTATTATACAGATGGAGCATGTTTTTGTGTTTTCTTCTTTTTGAATATAAAAAAATCAAATAAAAACATTGTGGAAAAAAATTAATAATAATTGTAAAAATCATTTTATTTTTAGGGAGGGCAAATATGTCAAATGAGAGGGCTTAGCCATACCTGGCCATCCCACGACACCGGGTCTGGGAAGGGGCCAGCAATGGAAAAGGCCTTTTCCTGCACTTGGACCAGATGAGGGGTGTGAGGAGGGAGATTGTCCATGTTGGTGCAGTTCATTCCACAGGACATACAGTCACACAGATTGTAGGTGATGAGGCGGATTTGGACGTGTTACACTAAGGAAGTGGCCCTCAGTTATATTAGTGCAAAGGTTAGGTAAAACAACAGCCAGCCTTCTCTCAGCCGGTCTTTGATTTGTGTCCAGATGACTTCCTGACCATTTTATTTTGAAGACAATTAAAATGTAATCAAAAAATAGGAACAGTGGTTTGCCACATTAAGTTTCATGATCGAATCAATGTGTTGTGACGTTGGTTGTAATTGAGAATTTATGACAACAACATTAGCTCAGGAGGGCAAATCAACCCGCTGCCTGGGAGGGGGACGCTGACAGTGGTTGGTACACATTCTGCCAGAATGATGAAGATGGTGTCCATGTTTCTGTTGATGATGTTTGTAAGAAAGTATAGTATCGATGCACTTGCACACAACTGCAGAGGGAGACCCTGCAAGCGGGAAAAGGAATGGAGCCCTTTAGGAAGGAGGAAACTCAGTATGAGGAAAGCAGGAGCAGATGTTTAAAGCTGAGAAGAACCTGGACCTCTCATACCGTCAGCTTCAGCTTGTCGGTGTCTTTCCCTTGTTGGCTTCCATTTAAACAAGAATAAACACACATATTCAGATAAGAACAAAAAAAAACAAGCCAGAAGTTTTGAGTGTCCCTGTGAATGGAGTTCATGTTCTTCTGATCTGATCACAGCGACTGGGAAAGGTTGGGGATTCATGACGCTCCACAGACTTACCTGATCATAGTCACTCTAAAGATTGTAAAAAATGTTTGTTTATTTTTTATCCCCACCAGTCATTTTATCATAATATTACATATGTTATGTATGAAAAACAAAAAGGGAGCAATTCTGGTTTCCTGTATTTTGTGGTAACTAATTCTAATTCAATTCGTTAATAGTAAACTTTGAAACACACTTAAATACAGGTCAGATTTCAAGGGTTAATACGGTGTATTAATCATCTATATGTAGAAGACAAGGAAGACAGACAAGCAGGCCCAGAACCTGTGACTAGACCATTGGTGTATTGTAACTGGGTTTGTGTCTGTCAGGTTCTTTGGGTTGTTGTCTTTCTATCAGTGTCTGCCTGAATTGGAAGGCTGGGGGAAAGCACAAGACGCATGGTTCCACTCTGGTCCTTTCCCCTGTTGAATAACTGAACACGGTGTTGCTGAACGCTGTTTGGATCAGATCCAGCATGCACTGTGAAATATGAAGGGGCACAAACTGAATGCACACCAACAAAATGACCCACCCTGTAATACCTGCCATTAATAACGCAGAGAGGTACACAGGCAAATAAATACATCCAAACAAGTGACAACCTACCAACAGCCTCTCATAAGGAGTCTCCTGAATATTACCCACCTTTCTGTCAGTGTTCTTTATCGTTGTGAACACTCATGAGGATTTACAATTTGTCCAACAGTATGGGATTTGAACAAAACATAAGATAGAATAAACATACAAATAATAATAGTAACCAACAATAATAACACAACTGTAAACTAGCAGTGAAGTAAAAAGATCACTTTAAAAAACAAAACAAACAAAACAAACAAAGATGGACAAATAAAGAATGTAGAAAACTGTACATTGAGTAGCGATATGCTAACAGAAAAAAAGTGGTTTGATGGTCGCCAGGCGGAAAGACCTCCTGTGGCGCTCCGTGGTGCAATAGTCTGTTCCTGCAATAGCGGAGGCTGCAGTTTCAGGACTCCAGTCGTAGGACCGCATTGCTAGGACCCTATTTTTTAGTGACATCGCCACCTAGGGAAATGGATGCCCGCAAAAGTATAATCAGCTAGTATTGAGTGTACTACCCAGCGAGTTCAGACATTGTAATGTTTGTTATCAACGATCTAAAAATGCATGAAAATAGTTTTGACATGCATTACGGTGCATGTTTGTAGTGCCTTCAATACGGTTAGAAGCTATCATAAGCTAACAGATGTTGCTTTTATTGCCTTAAGACTACCATAGTTAACGTTAGCTTCTCACACTTCATTTCAAGACACCCGAATAGTTTTTAATGTTAAACAAATAAAACTTTAAAAGAACTTCATATTACTCACACTCTGATTGTCGTCCATCTTCATGTCTCCAATTCGGTAGGTGGCAGTGTCACGAAAAGCTAGGGTCCTAGGAATGCGGTCCTGAAACTGCAGCCTCCGCTATTGCAGGAACATACTACTCCCTTGGTGGTCCTCGGTGGTCTCAGTCTAAGGCTGAAAGTGCTCCAGCTCCTTCAGTCATTTAAATCTCCATTTGTAGCCTATGCCAATTTACAGATGAACTGTTGAACGATCACTGGATTGAACGATGCACTTAAAAGGTTATTAATTATTGACGTGTTTATGGTTTTTGAACAGATATGGCTCAGAAGAATAGGATAGGCTCTCATACAATAATTGTTGCAGGTATACTCAATGTTGGTCTTTTCGTTGGATTTGTTGACAATATGATAAATATGAAATATCTCTGACTTTATTCTGATTATTATTCAAATAAATGTGACTCTGTTTGCCTCAGCTGGACAGTCATTAATGGAGTGTGAGAGGAAATAAAGAGCGAGGGCTCAGCCGTCATCTCTGTGTGGGCTGGCGTCTACAAGGACACTGGAGTCACGTTATCTCAGATTTGTGGAGATACTGTATTGTATTTGCTGACAGGATAATCAGCAGTTGTTAGCATTTTGTCATGTCATCCTGACATAAATTCCACTGAGACCGCCTCATTGTGAACAGTGTGAAAATGGAGACAGAGATAGTCCCTGTAGATCATAATCATCACATCTGTGTCGCCGCTGTCTTGTCGCTGGAGTTCCTCTGCCTTAACACGAGAGCCACTCAGCTGACAGGAAGGGTTTCAGTTACCCTGAAAAGGATGAGGCTGACAGTTAACTCCTGAAGACAGAAGCTGTTCAGACTCAGAGACAGCGAGGCACGCTGTCGCACTGTAATCTGAGGCTAAATGCTAATCTCAAGATCCACCTCTTAAGCACAAGCGTTAGTGTGAGTATTGACATTTTACAGAGAATTTGCTGCACTGCTGGAAGATGTAATTGATACTGCTGTCCTGAGATTTGCTGAGTGGAGCCCTCCATCAACTCTGCAGCTCCATGTGGTCCATGGAGCAATCCTGGTAAATAAAAACAGCTGGAGTAGCACAAACAGGGGTGGGTTAAGACACCCACTCCCTGTCTCTGGTCAGCTACACACCAGAAAACTATAATCACTTTGTAAATAAAACTTAACATAAAATGACTTTGATTAGATTTACTTAAGTGTCTGTATGGTAGAACAAGTTTGAATTTCAACGAATACATTTAAATAAATAAAATAATATTTATATAGCCTCATATCACAAACTTTACATTTGTCTCTGTGGATTTTGAAGTTTGTACAAAATATATATGTCAGTCTCTGTCCTTGGACCCTCACATTGGTGAAGAACTTCTTAAGAAACCCCAGAGTTAACAGGGGAAAAAGGAAGAAACCTTGGGGAGAGCAACAGAGGAGGGGCCCCTTTCCCAGGACGGACAGACGTGTAATAGATGGTGTGTAAATTTAAAAATATATACATTTACAACAAGATATACCATGTTTAATAAGCAGTGTAACTTACATGATCTGTGTTTGTCGGTCACAATTTCAGTTTTGTGAACGGCTGACTGCTGTGTGACTTTATCTGTTGCAGACCTCAGGATTAGAGGCTAAGCATTTTCTTCTTTCCTTTCATAAAGAATGGTTCAGTGTATCCTCAGCTAAAGGACATAATCAGAATTAAAATCCCTTTATTTGTCCCACAACAGGTACATTTACATTATTACCACAGCAGAAGTACAATGCAGATAAAGTAAAGAGAATAGACTTACATATAAAAAGAAAACTAAGTAGGCACACGCCATTAATAATAAAAAACACATAGCAGATAAGTGCATCATGGTAGAAAATGAAGAAATTACCATATTCATTTAAAAGGGTAGCAGGCACTGTTTACATATACAATACATTACAGTAAAAATAAAGTGTGAATTGCACAAGGGTCTATAGTACATGTGTAATAAAGGAAAAATGAAAGCTCTTCTCCTATAATATACAGAATTCTAACAGCTTCTATCCGGATGGACACTGATTATTACTATATTACTGCTTACAGCAAAAAGTAATACATTACTGTAAGTCTGTTACTTTCTTCATGCATTACACCTGACACTGGTAACTAAGTACATTTTTTCAAGTACTGTACTAACATTTTGAGATACTTGTATTTAACTTGAGTATTTCCATTTGGAGCTACTCTGCACTTCTACTCCACTACAATTCAGAGGTAAATGGTGTACTTTTATTCCACTACATGTATTTAATCCCTTTAGTGACTTTACAGATTTGGATTAATGATGGTAAATATAATCTCCCTTAAATCAGACTTTAGTTCACCTGAAGTAAATCCAGCAGCTACCCTGCAGTATACAAAGCCATTCAAACTAGCTGCACCTTTACCAGCTCTGAGAACACTTTAATGATCAATCATTATAAAACATATCAGAGATATTATTCTGAAATGGACCAATCAAACAATGACTACTTTTACTGTCGCTACTTTAAGTACATTTAGATGAGAGTACTTTCTACTTTCACTGGAGGAACATTTAGAATGCAGGACTTTTACTTGCTTTAACTTATTACTTTAAAAAAATGAGTAAAAGTAATATGTACTGTATAACATTTTGAAACTTGCCCAACACTGTTTATAACTAGATGATAAATCCATCCGTCCATCCATCTTCTCCCGCTTTTCCGTCAGGGTCGCGGAGGTAACAGCTCCAGCAGAGAGCCCCAAACTTTCCTTTCCCTGGCAACATCAACCAGCTCTGACTGGGGGATTCCAAGGCGCTCCCAGGCCAGCGAAGAGATATAATCCCTCCACCTGGTCCTAGGTCTACCCCTCGGTCTCTTCCCAGCTGGACGTGCCTGGAACACCTCCCTAGGGAGGCGCCCAGGTGGCATCCTCACTAGGTGCCCGAAGCACCTCAACTGGCTCCTTTCAACGTGAAGGAGCAGCGGTTCTACTCCGAGTCCCTCCCGGATGACTGAACTTCTCACCTTATCCCTAAGGGAGATGCCAGCCACCCTGCGGAGAAATCCCATTTCGGCCGCTTGTATCCGCGATCTCGTTCTTTCGGTCATGACCCATCCTTCATGACCATAGGTGAGGGTAGAAACGAAGATGGCCCAGAGAGCTTTGCCTTCTGGCTCAGCTCTCTTTTCGTCAAAACGGTGCAGTAAAGCGACTGCAGTACCGCTCCCGCTGCTCCGATTCTCCGGCCCATCTCACGCTCCATTGTTCCCTCACTCGAGAACAAGACCCCGAGATACTTGAACTCCTTCAATTGGGGTAAGGCTTCATTCCCTACCTGGAGTGGACACTCCAGCGGTTTCCTGCTGAGAACCATGGCCTCAGATTTGGAGGTTCTGATCCTCATCCCAGCCGCTTCCCACTCGGCCGCGAACCGATCCAGTGAGTGCTGGAGGTCACAGACCGATCCAGCCATTAGGACCACATCATCTGCAAAAAGCAGTGGTGCAATCCTTAGCCCACCGAACTGCAGACCCCCTCCCCCACGACTATGCCTCGAAATCCTGTCCATGAATATCACAAACAGGATTGGTGACAAAGCGCAGCCCTGGCGGAGGCCAACCCTCACCGGAGATCGGTCCGGCGTGCTACCGAGGACCCGGACACAGGTCTTGCTTTGGGAGTATAGAGATTGGATGGCCCTGAGTAGAGAACCCCTCACCCCATACTCCCGCAGCACCTCCAACAGTATCTCCCTGGGAACCCGGTCATACGCCTTCTCCAAATCTACAAATAACATGTAGACCGGATGAGCGTACTCCCAGGCCCTCTCCAGGATCTGTGGGAGAGTAAAAAGCTGGTCCGTCGTTCCACGACCAGGACGAAAACCGCATTGTTCCTCTTCAATCTGAGGTTCGACAATCGGCCGGACCCTCCTTTCCAGCACCTTAGAGTAAACTTTCCCGGGGAGGCTGAGTAATGTGATGCCTCTGTAATTGGCACACACCCTCTGATCCCCCTTTTTAAAAAGAGGAACCACCACCCCGGTCTGCCACTCCTTCGGTACTGTTTCCGACTTCCACACAATGTTGATGAGACGTGTCAACCGTGACAGTCCCTCAACACCCAGAGCCTTCAGCATTTCTGGGCGGATCTCATCCAGCCCCGGGGCTTTGCCACTGTGGAGCTGTTTAACTACCTCAGTGACTTCCCCCCGTGAGATTGGAGTTGATCCCCCTTCATACTCCAGTTCCGCCTCTAACATAGAGGGCGGAGTTGTCAGATTCAGGAGTTCCTCAAAGTGTTCCTTCCACCGACCTAACACACTATCAGTTGAGGTCAACAGCGCCCCATCCTTACTGTACACAGCTTGGATGGTTCCCTGCTTCCCCCTCCTGAGGTGTCGGACGGTTTTCTAGAACAACTTTGGTGCTGACCGAAAGTCCTTCTCCATGGTTTCTCCAAACTTCTCCCACACCCGCTGCTTTGCCTCGGCCACGGCTGAGGCTACTGCCCTTTGGGCCTGTCAATACCTTACAACTGCGTCAGGAGGAGATGCTCGCCGACGAGTCCTCCTTCTGGGCCTGGCTCCAGAAGGGGACCCCGGGCTTCCTCCGGGCCGAGTATCCTCGCTTTCAGGTGTGTTTTTCATGAGGTCTTTTGAACCAATCTTAGTCTGGCCCCTTACCTGAGACCAACTTGCCATGGGAGACCCTACCAGGAACACAAGGTTCCAGACAACACAGCCCCCAAGTCATCGGGGCACACAAACCTCTCCACCACGATAAGGTGCTGGTTCTCGGAAAGGTGAATTCCCCTGAGTTTAATGTCTGTCCGCTGTTAAACTGCTCTCATGTTAAGAAGCATCAGATCAGTGATCCACTGTAGCGTCCAATCACTGACGGATACACAATAAGGGGGTGTGTCAGCCGGCTGATAATTTCCCTGAAGGATGGTCTGATGGTTCCTCGGTTATCGCTCCTCAGAGATCACTCTTCTGGGCAAAAAATAATGGGAATAACACTCCTTAAGATGGCGCACCAGAACAACTTCCGGTTCAAGTGAGGAGCGAGGAAATGACAAAAAAGCCTGCCTGCTGTTTTTCCACGCTAACAACCTTCCGTTCACTGCCCAGCCTTCCCGTCCTAATCACCTGCTCCCCCCCTCATCAAGCTGGATTCACATTTAAACATCCATCCCTTTACTGTGGAACGTAACAACCAAGCTTCCTCTAGTTCTCCAAGACCAGAATTCTGTGTTTGTGTGCGGTTAGTCAATAGTAACTAATCCTAAATATAATATCATAAGAATAACATCAACGCAGCAACAAAAACACTGAAAGATCTCTAGCTGGAGTATTTAAAGATATAGTTTGGTGATTCTTATCTAAGTCACGTTTGTCAAATTCAGTGACTATCTCCCCACAGCCGCTGAGCTACCAGCTCTGTGTGTGCTGACACAACTCCAGTGCTCTGTATGTATTATTTATTCCTTTTCTTTTGGGGTTTTTTAATGGATCTTTGAATGTCTGTTAAAAATAGTATGGGCCCCCTTTGTGTGTGATGGAGCAGGGAGTGTTTTAGAAAGGCAAAATGGGATGATGTTTTAAAAATATAAAATACCAGCGTTTATGGAATTTTATTAATTCAAAACTTTTTTGTAGAAATGATTGCATAAAGCTTTTTCCATTAAAATGTAGTCTTCTGTACTGAAGAGGGAATCTATTCCAGAGACAAGGATGGGCCACAGCTGTGGCAGCGTGGGTCTGAAAGAGAGAGTCATTGAGGAGAGAAAAAGACGAACTACTGCATGCATTTATTTTTGTAAGACTTGAGTGTCAATAGAAAAATAAAATCCTGACAGAAAATCAAAGCTTGCTTCAGGTCCAAATTATTTTCATACAGCCTCCCCTTTGTGAGAGTAGTGAAAAAAGATCCTGTTAAAAGCTTTGTGCGTTCTGCTGGACCGTACCTCGTTGTGCATTAGCGACTGGTGCTAACATTAATCATGTTCGACAATCATTGTCGAAAAAATAAGTCACTGATTCAGATTTTTTTAACTGAATAACCATTTCTTTTGCTATATGTGCACATAAACACGCTATAGTAACAGTTCGTGGAGAGCACAGCGAAGAGTCTAAAACTGTAACAGGAGCGGTATGACCAAGAGTGACAAGAACCGACCACACATGACATTAATCAGACCTGTATTCATTTTTCCACTATACTTTTATTGAACACCCATTCGTTATCTTTTTGAACGGCAGCACAGGCCATTTTTCTGGTGATTTCTTTTAATGAATCTCAGGTTTTATCAACAGAGGCTGAACCAGTTGTCCTATTAGACTATCACAAGCAAGATCACAGTGAAAAATACGCTGGTAAAATACGGCAAATGCTAAAAAGATATGTAGTCATTCAAAGCATTTATTTAGAATAATTGATAGGCCATTCGTCTGCATGGTTAATGTTCTGCGACCTAGGGTAATATATACTAAGTAATGCATTCTTAGTTTCTTCTCCATGGAGAGCATAGCCAGAGGCATTGAGGCAATCCTGTGTCATGGTGTTTCTCAGGAAGGTCTCGATCCTCTTCAAAGTAGAGAAGCACCTCTCAGATTCAGCTGTTGTCATGGGTGTGGTGATGAGGATCCTGAGAAGACTGACAGTCTCTGTGAAAGTGCTCTGAAAAACTGGTACAGAGACACTGCACCACTACAAGCATTGAACTCACTGTTATCATAGATGAGGGACAGTTCCGTTTTGAGCTTGGCCTTGTTTAACATGGGGTACGTCTGCACTGTCGTTTCGAGTGCTGCTTCAGGGAACTTCACACTGTGTTGTGGGAACATCTCTCCATGCAACAGTGTTGCGCTGATGAGGTGCTGGGTGAAGGGGAACCGTTCCTTGGTGTGCATCAGGATGGTATCACAAACCTGTAAAAGATATATCATTATCTAAAATTGCAATAAAGCTGTGAAAGTGATGCTGAAGAAATGCCTATTTCCAAGTCAAGTATATGACTACTAAGGTTTTAACAGCATTACTCCTAATTGTACTTCACAGCACGTTTCCATCTCCTGATCTTTAACTCTCTATTGGTTTCCACAAGAAAGCAAGGTGAGTGGTAGAGTGGCATTTCAATAAATAAACCACATATGTCCTGTTACATGTGAGGATGCCTTATCCTTTTTGTAACTGCTCTGACAAACCTGGTATCTACAAAAATAGTAAACAAAAATATGAATGCCAACATATACATTGCAGACTGCCTGCTGCATCATTCCACCATTGTGGCAATATGCTGTGCAGTGTGCAGTGTCGGTTTAGGTTTTATTTTGGCTACATACCACCATCACTGAAAAACATTCTAGGGCAAACACTGCCAGATCACAACTTACCTTTTTAGCCAGCCTCTGTTGTTCTCCTGCTCCCAGCATCCGCCATCTCTTGATGGGCTCCTGCGGCTGGTCAGATGCACTCAGAGAGGAAATGGAGGCCCTGGTCCAAAAGATAAAGTTTAGGTTGCTAACTTGCCATCAAACATATTAATTGTGCAATATACTCATTGTTGTTTACAGTATATGTATAGAATTAACTTTAAACCATTATTTTTTTTACTTTTGTCAGTTTTAAAACTTATTTATATAACATTCATCAGCCAGATGTCATTTCATTCTGCTGTGCACTTGTCCTGTGTATAGTATGAATAACAACTAGGTCTAAATGAACCTTGAATCAATAAGAACTAGGCCTGCTCTAGAAATTGACCTGGTGGACACCTGAATAAGCCTGTTATTACAAACTGTGTTTATTAACTACTGTAAATGTGTTATTATCCAAATCTGAGAGTCTCTTCTCTTTTTAAATACTAAAACAAATATAAATGTGATGTGATACATGATATTCATTCACTTTGATGACATGACACATTTAGACTGTTGGAAGTGAGGAACTGATTTTTTCTAAAAGCTTTGTCAGTCAAAATATAGTTATTTAGCTGATTGTTTGCATGCTGTCTGTGAACTTCTGGACAAGTCCTGTAATGAAGACGGGGTCGATGTTCCCCTCTGCAGCTGCTTGAATAGCATGTCCACGTGTGGCATGATCCTGTGGAACAACTCCAGAAAAAAACAGAAAGTTTCGTCTTCAAGCATCCTCACAAAGCCCCCAGCCTCTCTGACAGTTACAGGATCAAAGTTCAGAGAGTCTTCCCTGATGGTCTGGAAACACTTGAGGAGGTTATCGTTTTGTTCGTACAGTGTTTACTGCGCGACTGTGGAAGTTTCACCGTGTTGTAGAAGCTCTGGGGAGTCTGTGCGCCACCACTTGGTCGAGCACTGCGGTTCGCTTGGGTGACCTGGAGAAGAAGGCAGAAAATCCACCAATTTCTGAAAAGAAAGTGCAGATCCTGGGGATGTGTAATATTGCCTGCTGCATGATGAGGTTCAGCTGATGCGCATAGCAGTGCACGTAGTGTGCATTCCCTTACACATCTATTACCTTACGCTGCACTCCGCCAGTGGCTCCCCTCATAACAGAAGCCCAGTCCTAACCTTGGGCGATAAGTTTGGCCTTTGGTCCATTTGGGAGTATGGTGCTTAGCCTCTCCAGAAGCGCTGTAGCAATTGTGTCAGCAGTCGAGTTCATTGCATAGCAATGTTCGCCGTGCCTAGCATGGCTAGCCAATTGTCTGTGTGCCCTGGTGTTCTCATGCTTCCTCACTTTCTCAGACAGGTGCTTCATATCCTTCTCTCCAGTTGTTGTCCATGCTACATCTGTACCCCTCGTTGTTTTAAAAATCAAGCAAGGAAAGCAAAATAAGGCATTAGCATGACTGCATCTCGCTAGCCAAGCCTTTCTTGTACCAGCTAGAAGATAAGCCTTGCATATACGGCTTCCCTTTGTCACTAGCCTGCTGCTGTTTGATGACAATATCAGTGATCTGGGCCCAGCTCTTTCACCTGAAGTTTGTCTGCTAAACTTCTTCTCTCAAACGGCTCTTGAATGAGAGATTTCACCGAGTTAGGGATACCATGGACATCAGGGCAGCAGAAATTCTAAACATCTTTCGCTGCAAGATCTGAAAACCCACCTGTTTCGCTTGTACATCGGCCATTAAATAAAATAAAAACCTATTTAAAACTAATGCACCAGCACTTACTGTTCCTCACTGTGGATAAAAGCATCAGCTGTATTTTGTATGTTACAGGGATCCAGCCTGCTTTAATAAAAGCCACATTTGCAATATGCTAACCCTCGGTTCAACAAACTGCAAAACTTTTCAGTTTGACAGCAGTGAAAGCGACCAAGACTAAATTATGGGGCAGTCTGTTCTAAGGAGCACACTTGGGGGTCAATAGATTAGACCTGTTTGTTGCAGAGACACAAGCTCAGGACTCCTACTAATTCCGCATAACGGTGAGTTGATTTTTTTGATGCACTTTCTATCTGTTTTTATGCAGGTCGTATCCTGCACCCTCGTATTTTGTCTTATATATCCCCCCACACCTTGAATGCCGGTTCCTGAAAATATTGTCCTACATAAAACCGGTCATGAAAAGAGCTGGAGACCGCTGATTTAGAGTGTCTGGATGCCAGAGGAGTCTGCCTGCAGGCTGCCACTTTCAGGACCCCTCCACTCTCAGGCAGTGTTGTAGTACTCGAGTCCACTCAAGTACTACAATAATATTTATGCCATAATATGGCGTAGAAATGTTGCTGGAATCGGTAGACTCTCTTCTTTCCGATGCATTCTCCTGCGAGTTCCTACGTGATTCACAGCCGGAGCTAGGGGGCCAATAATAGAGCTTGACGCATACATCTTTGTGAATGATGTGTGTATCAAGCTCTCTTATTCGCCCTTTCAATGCATATCAAAGTTCATAGGGCCCGCCATTAGTACACGCCTATGAGCTGCGGGACCACAGTTATGTTTTTTTACTTGGGCGGGCGGCCCAGGTACATTAACGGCCGCCCAAGTGTATTTCACGACTCATTTAGTTTTTTAGCGAGCACGACGCCATCCGCGATCGATTAACTAGTGGATAATGATCTCCTCGCTCTATGCCTCCTGTACCTGTTCGCTTTGCTATCGTGTCCCCCCACCCCGGACTTGATCAATAGGGACTCGACTCGGACTTGACTTGGAGGAGTAGTGGACTTGACTCGGACTCGAATTGGACATTTTTTTTAATGACTTGGACTTGACTCGGACTTGAACACTGGAGACTTGAAGCTGGACTTGGACTCGAGGCATAGTGACTTGACTACAACACTGCTCTCCGGACAGGAAGTGATAAACACGTTTTCTTTTTTTACTTCTCTTGAGGTTTTTTTTTGCCCAAACCGGTTCCTGGGCCGGTTCCGGGCTAGAGCCTTATTAAGCTCTAGTTCTTTGCCGGTAAAATATAGGATAGCAACAAGTAGTCAAGACAGTCGGATTAGCTTCGGCTGCTATGCTAACATCACCCATTTTATACCAGAGCAACTTTCATATCAGCGTTGTGATGCCAAACAGCGTCAGTTCAGACTGAACAACATTGATGGGGAGGGGGGGTATGCATCAGCTGCTTGTCTGACAGTCAGACAGTGAATACTTCCAGCGGCCGCTGCTGTGAGTTAATGGGAGACTAAACGCTGGTGGACGAGCAGCACTGCAGCGGGCGGTAAATGCTGCTGAACCACATTAATGAACAATGAACCACGGCACTCTGGAGAAAAGGATAAGGTCGGAGAAGTAGTTCTTTAATTCAATCTGGCTTTGTATGATAAAAGCAACACGATCAACGACCCGACGCAGTCCCAGACTGTTGTTGTTGTGAGCGTCGTTGGGGAGAAAATCAGCGAAGTAAACGGTGATGTCATGAGGCAGCACCAGTCGGACTCTGGGCAGTGGAAACAACAACAACAATAATAATAATAATAATAATAATAATAATAATAATAATAATAATAATAATAATAATAATAATAATAATAATAATACTATAAAAGTCAAAGTCCACTTCATTGTCAAAGTTTCCACGTGTGTTATAAATACAGAACGTTGAAATACCGTTTCTGGCAGTCCCACAGTGCAAATATAAACAAGAACATATAACATAAAAAGAGAAGAGCCTAGAAAAAGAAAGGGGTATACAAAAAAACAACTAAGTAATATATACATATGTTAGACACAAACACAGTTTGACGGTAGTGCAAGTAGTTCTTTGGTGCAAAAAATACTTTGTGCAAAGTACATTTTCAGTAGCAGCGGAGAATAGAAAGTGACTGGTGCTGGATGAGGGACGGGTGTGTGAGGGAGGGGGATTAATGTCTTGGTACATTTCCATTGAGGCTGTGGGGAAAGGTGGGTGGGACGGAGGGCGGAGAGGTCAGGGGAGAGATGGGAGCGGGGGTAGAGGGAGATGAGAGAGGGGGAGAGAGAGAGAGGGAGGGACGGCGAGAGGGGGAGCGAGAGAAGAGAGAGAGGGAGAGAGGTAGGGAGGGAGGGAGGAGAGAGAGACAGAGGATTGAGGGAGGGACGGAGGATAGAGAGAGAGCGAGAGAGGGAGGGAGGGAGAGAGTGAGAGGAGAGAGGGAGGGAGGGAGAGAGTTCAGCATCCTGACCGCCTGGTGGAAGAAGCTGTTCCTCAGCCTGGTGGAGCTCGAGCGGAGGCTGAAGAGGCTGTTGGAGGGGTGGGTGGGGTCCCCCGCAATGCCCCCCCGCAATGCCGAGTGCTTTGCGGGTGAGTCGGGTGCTGTAGATGTCCTGTAGTGTAGGGAGTGAGACCCCGATGATCCTGCTCTCTTGAGCTTCCTGATGAAGTAGAGGCGTTGCTGGGCCTTCTTTGCCAGTGCAGTGGTGTTGTTGTTCCAGGTGAGGTCGTCTGTGATGGTCACACCCAGGAATTTGGTGCTGCTCACCTGCTCCACAGCAGCACCATTGATGGTCAGAGGGAGGGGGGGTTGGGAGTGGGTTCTCCTGAAGTCAACAACAATATCCTTTGTTTTCCCCACATTGAGGAAGAGATTGTTATCTTGGCACCAACGGGCCAGCTGGTTCACTTCCTTCCTGTAGTTAGTCTCATCGTTGTGGCTGATGAGACCCACCACGGTGGTGTCGTCAGCGAACTTCACGATGTGGTTGGAGCTGTAGCTGGGTTTGCAGCCATGGGTCAGCAGGGTGAAGAGAAGGGGGCTGAGCACACAGCCTTGGGGGGCCCCCATGCTCAGTGTTAGTGTTTTCAATGCGTTGTTGTTGTTGACCCGGACAGCTGGTGGTCTCTCTGTGAGGAAGTCCAGCAACCAGTTGCAGAGAGAGGGGCTGAGGCCCAGGTCTGTAAGTTTACACACAAGCTGCTGGGGGATGATGGTGTTGAATGCTGAGCTGAAGTCTATGAATAGCATTCAGACGTAGGAGTTCTTAGCGTCCAGGTGTGTGAGGGCTGGGTGTAGAGCGGAGGTGATTGCATCCCCTGTAGTGCGTTTAGCTCGGTAGGCAAACATAAACGGGTCCAGGGAGTGAGGAAGAGTGGATTTGATCTGCCTCATGACCAGCCTTTCAAAGCACTTCATGATGGTCGAAGTCAGTGCGACGGGGCGGTAGTCGTTGAAGCAGGCTGGAGATGACGGCACAGGAATGATGGTGGTTTCCTTGAAGCACGTGGGAACAACAGCCTGGCTCAGGGAGGTGTTAAAGATGTCTGTGAGGACATCATTGAGCTCCTCTGCGCAGTCCCTCAGCACTCGACCAGGAATGTTGTCGAATCATCAGCAGTGTGCTCCTCACACTGGCTGGGTACAGACACAGAGCCTGGTCGTCGGTGGGTGGGGTTTTCTGCGCAGTTGTGTTGTTTTGTGCTTTGAAGCGTGCAAAGAAGCCGTTGAGGTTGTTGAGCAGGGAGGTGTGACTGTCACAGGTCTGCGGTGGTAGTTTGTAGTCCGTTATGGTCCTAATACCCTGCCGCTCCGTGAGTCCCTGCTGTCTTTGAAGTCACAGGTCAGCCCTGGCTGCTCTCAGCCCATCTGGGTCTCCAGCTCTGAAGGCGGTGTCGCGGGCCTTGAGCAGCGTGCGGACCTCCCCCTGTCAGCCATGGCTTCTGGTTGGCTCGGATGGTGATGGCTCTGGTGGTGGTTACATCATCAATGCACTTGGTGATGTAGCCTGTGACCATCTCTGTGTATTCTTGTATGTTAATGTGATGGTTGTAAGTAGCTGCCTGCTTAAACATGTCCCAGTCTGTCATATCAAAGCAGTCTTGAAGTGCAGCAGTACTGTCCTCGGCCCACACCCGTACCTGTTTTGAAACCGGTTTGGCAACCTTTACCCTTGCTCTGTAGGCCGGTTTCAGCAGGACAGTGAGGTGGTCAGAGACCCCAATGTGGGGGAGGGGGGACGCCTTGTATGCTCCCTTGATGGTCGTGTAGACTAGGTCTAATGCGT
>NC_086352.1:36806880-36969380 GCF_036324505.1 Eleginops maclovinus | reverse complement strand
TACATATCCTCATAATATTGTTTAATTTATTCTTATATTTTTTATATTTACTCGCTGCTTCTGAACATTGATATTTGATGAAGTGTTTATATAGTTTGTTTTTCTGTTGTAGGCATTTTGTAGACCCTTGGTGATCCATGGACCGCATTGTTTCACAGGACATAAAGTGATGTTGTCCAGTGAACGTTTAGAAATTCTTCATATGCTTTGTCAATATCGTCTCTCTCATATACTACTTTCCAATTGTGATTCAGTAAGTCACAGAGGTGGGACCAAGTCATTGTTTTGCAAGTCACAAGTTAGTCTCAAGTCTTTGCTTTCAAGTCCCGAGTCAAGACAAGCAAGTCCCGAGTCCTACCATTTGAGTTACAAGTCCTTTCGAGTCCTTTTAATAACTGAGAAATAATATTTACACAAATCATGTATGCTTTTAAGATCTGTATATATTTATCAAACCAAGAACATTGTTCAAACACATTTGAAATAAACAAAGGCACATGTAATTTCCACAGGTAGTGCTGACATTGTATTTCCATTGCTTATTGCACTATAACTGTCTCAAAAGATCCTCATTTTTGCAAAACACTCTTCACCTTAAAACTTAAATCTAGCCTTGAACTAAAAAACATGTCTTCACCCTCAAACAGGTATTTGGAGGATCACAAAAACAGTTGAATGTAACTTTTCCAAATGTGTTACCACTTTATAAAAAAAATGTCAGTCTTTTTAACTAATTTCAAAACCTAAGTGTAACCTTAACCTTTTCAAACATGTCACCACTTTATACAAGATATCCTCACTCCCAAAAAAGTGTGTGTGTGTGTGTGTGTGTGGATGGGGTCTAGATGTGAAGTGTCATGAACATGACAATGAACAGAGTTGTGCTTTTCTATGTCAGGGCCCTATGCTGCATTGCATTTGCAAAAGATCAAATTGGCCAAAAGTCTGTCAGTCATTTGTGCACGATGGGGACGTAGTATGATGCCACCACAGCTGAAAACTCGCTCCACTGGAGCACTAGAGGCAGGCACTGCCAAGACTCTGGTGGCCACTCTGAAGAGACAAATAAGAGAATTCATGTTCAGTGCCCAGAGCAAAAGGGCGTTCTGTCCTTCGGCTGTGTCTAGGTAGTGACTTAGCTGTAGTGCTGGAGTGGTCCCAACATCCTTCTTCTGCCTCTTATGGTATGCAGCAAACAGCCCTTCTCCTTGTCCAAGGTCCTCTTGCTCTTCTTCATCAACCAGGGGCACAGGTTGCTCAGTCTCTGCAGCATCTTGCAGGATCAATTCTGGAAAAACATTTAACAACAGCAGAAACAAAAGAGCCCTTATTACCATTGGTGTTGGTGATACAGTGTTAGACTGAACAATGCAATTACTGATGCTGTCAATAAGATCAGACTACGAGAAAAAGAGTTGCATTGAAGTCAATAATATTTACCTTTAACTTGTGTCCACCTCTGCCTTGATGTCACATTGGTGCTCCACCCACAGCAGAGAAAAGGCTGGATCCAAGGCGGCTGCTTTGAGGTAGACTGGGTCAGAAAAGGGGGCAGTGGTCCCATCTTGAGTCCCGGCCATTTTCACGTTAATGAAGATCCCAAGAAATCTTTTGTTCAGGGATGCCTGGAGACTTCTGACCAGGCCGCTCAGGAAACGAACTTGAGGCTTCAGCTTCTCAAGGTGATGATTGAAGGACAAGACGGATGGAACAACTGCACTGATTGTGACGACCTTCTCTCCCTGTGTCAAATCAGTTGCTTCTCCAAACGGCTTCAAGATGTCCACCAACTCCTTCAACAGATTCCACTCTTGTGGTGTGAATGACAACTGCTTATGCCCAGCCTTTTCTAAAATGGCACAGAGCTTTAGATGATCACACTGGAGAACTGCCTTTACTTGCCTCAGTGTTGAGTTCAATCTTGTGTTGACTGCAGCAGGGATGCCTTTCTGTTCCCCAAATTCACTATCAAACACATCTTTGAATGTTGTGCTTGTGTGCAGCAATGAGCTAAGTTTTGATAACTTGGAAAGAGAAGGACATGCCACTTTTGTTCCTTTCAAACCGTCTCCCACCACCAGCTGAAGAGTATGCACAAAACACTGCAGGCGCTGTTTCTTTGCCATAGCAGCATCTACCGTTTGCTGTTCTTCCAGGGTTAAGTCATACCAGAGATCAGGGTCATCAAGATGACCTCCGTCATCATCCTCTTGTTCACTGGGGAAGCACACAGTGCATGCCTTTCACATGTTAGCAGCATTGTCACTAATAATGTAGTCCAATGTATCTTTGATGTTGTATTCATCGCATATTGTCTCAAATTGGTCACAGATTCGTTCAGCTGTGTGTGAGCCTTTGAAGCGATTGCAGGCCAAGAGATTTGTATTTAGCTGTATCCTCTCTTTAGCTGTCTCTTTCTATATCCAGTGGACAGTGACACCAAGGAATCCCCTCATCTTTCGGTCAGACCAAGTGTCCACAGTGACTGAAACATGCTCAGTGTTGCTCAATTGAGTTTTTAATCTTGAACGTCTCTCCCCAGCGAGGCTCTCTGTTTTTGATGTCAACGTTCTGCGACACACTGGGCTGTACTTACTGTCAATTACTGTCAGAAAGTGCAGAAAACTCTTGTGTTCCACAATAGACAGGGGAAGGTTGCAATCAATTATCAAGTCGGACAGTATTGCGTTGGTGATAGCCTTCTGCTGTGGATGACTCATGCTGTAATGCGCTACACGACTGTCCAAGAATTGTGAGATTGAAGGCTGTTGTGGTTCATCTATGATGCTTCTACTCATCTGGTATTCTTCAAATCTGTAACAGGTAAGCACATAAAACAGATGTCAGAAAGTCCTTTATAGCCACACATAAATTGCATTTGAAACCATCTCCTCATCAATGCTAACATTGTGTTAATATTTATTTTGTATTATTATAATAAATCAAAATAGCCATTTTTGTCAATGGAATCTGGTGTGCTGGAGAGAGTGAGATATACTTACTGTTCTCATATCGGAAAAAATCATCTGACAGCAAGCTCAAATGGTACACATATTAATAACATAAAGTACATTAAACTGACCTTGATTTGATTAGGCTTGCTTTAGTTTTGCTGCTGGCAGCAGTCTGCTGTGTATGATCCACTTATAGCTGCTAAGTACATACAATCTCACTTCAAAAAATCCTAAACTATCCTTTTACAATATGAGTATGGATAAGTTCACTATTTTGCACTTTGAGCCCCATTTCTGGTTGTCTAGGATGAAATAGTGTGTTCGACACTGACATGTTAACCGATTGGTCCCCCATGCTTCATGTACAGGGCATTCATAACGCGGTCCTTAAATCAACCTTAAACGTTCGTTTTCAAAGATGTGCAACTCACCGAGTGCTCACTGGTTAGTGGTGATGCTCCAAAACCAGTGTCTTAGTGAAATACAGTTTCTGTGTTTAATTTGCCTTTTTGTATTCCAAATATCAAGCGGAAGTTAATAGCCTATACTCAGTGAGGTATCTGAAAACATAGCTAGTTCCACAATAGCAAATAACAGGATGGAAACCAAATATTTCGCCGATATATTTTTTAAACAACTACGAACACCATTACCACTCGGTGAGTTGCTCATCCTTGAAAACGAATGTTTAGGGTTGTTTTAAGGACAATGTTATGAATGCCTGTAGCCAACCATTCTGAAGCAATGGTGGACCAATCGTCAACATTTCTATTCCAAGACGACCCAGAAAGGGGGCTCAAAGTGCAGAATAATGAACTTGTCCATTAATGAACCCACAGGAGACACCGTTTAGCATGCTCGTAAACCAAGGTGACGTTTACAGTCTCATTGATATGTAGCTAGCTAGCAATTATCCAATAAGCTAGTGTTGGCTTTCATTCAAAACTTACCGTTCTTTGTGCAACTTCAAATATCGAACGAAGTTGGAAGTTGTCTCGTCTCCGTCTGTTATCTTCGTCCCGCATGTTTTACAGACTGCAGTTCTTTTTTTGTTGACCACCTCAACGTTTTTAAATCCAAACGAAACTACCCGTGGTATCATTGTTGCCTACTTTGCGCCTTATAGTTTGTTCTGCCTCATTGGTTGTCCAGTACTTTGATTGGTTGGATGCGGTCAGATTAAAACAACGTGGATCTAATTTGATTGAATGCCGTGCCACACACACACACACACACACACACACACACACACACACACACACACACACACACACACACACACACACACACACACACACACACACACACACACACGCGCGCACACAGACACACACACACGTTACGCACATAGGTGCACACAGGTGCAAAGAGAGATAGCGCAGTCCATGTCAACATACTTTTAAATCTTTGGGTTTGGGGAAAGTAGCAAGTCTTTTCGAGTCAAAAGAGGCAAGTCCAAGTCCAAATGCGAGTCACTGATGTTAAAGTCCAAGTCAATGTGCAAGTCCTTTTAGATTTTGTCAAGTCTCAAGTCATCAAATTCATGACTCGAGTCTGACTCAGTCCAAGTCATGTAACTCGAGTCCACAACTCTGGTAAGTCATCCCTAAATGCATTTGAGTTTTTCTTCAGTTCTCTCTCTTTTGAATTTGAAATGGATGCTGTTCTTAGATCAGGTAAATGATCAAATAGTCTGCTTTCTTTATTGTTTTCCATAATGTTTGTGAATATGTTGTCTATTAATGTAGCAGAATGAGAAGTCATTCTGGGCCTGGTGATTTAAGAATACAGACCCTTACTGTACACTGTATTGATGAAGTCTTCTGTCATTTTATGCTTGTAATCTCCAAAGATGAACGTCTTTCCTTCCATCCAATCTTTAAATATTTCCATGCAGGCCCCAGGAGCTCTGTATATATACGGCTCACAATAACATTTCTACTGTAACACATTCCAACAAATCATCAACAGCTGCTGTCCCGCTCTCCTCCACCTTATATTTCATGTTTTTATCCAAGTAAATTGCCACACCGCCTCCATTCTTCTGTTTGTGTAATTCAGTTCACAGACATCAGTCTCAAAGTGCACACCTTCCTCAATGCTGGTCAAGGTCTCTGATATTGCTTGGACGTTGAATGGGCTCTTAAACTGTTTGATGTTGTGGAAGTTGGCATACAGGCTCCACTAACAACAGTAACCTCCTCCCTCAGCATGTGGAGGAATCTTTTTTTGGTAGCATTTCTTTTGGAGGCGTTTTTGTTAGATTATGGTCAGTTCAGTTGTAGTCCAACTCTCACACACACACTGCGGTGTTATAAGAAAGACAATAGTGTGTCATTCTTATGACAGAATGCACATTGAACCGTCCAGTACATATACTTTTGAGGATTCAGACCGTCCTCACGCTGTCACAGTGAGACACACAGAGAGGCACAGCACAACCATAATTATTATGTAATAACAATAAAAACAATAGAAGTATGACTGATATTAACAGTGGCAGTAGGCTTGCTAAGTGCATAAATTTGCTTTCAGAATGTAACGTTACATAAAAGCCTCAGCCTGAGTGTGTGGATGCTATAGGACTCTAGGAAAGCATGTTTGTTCCCAGCACATGGCTGCAGCGCAGTTTGAAATGCAAAGAAGCTGCAGGGAAGTGACAGGATGCACAAACAGGGTGTGTGTGTGTGTGTGTGTGTGTGTGTGTGTGTGTGTGTGTGTGTGTGTGTGTGTGTGTGTGTGTGTGTGTGTGTGTGTGTGTGTGTGTGCAGCAGGTGCAGAGGCTGGTGTGTCAGATGTGTTCAGACTGCTGTTCTTGCTCTGGATGGGAGGTTTGTGATTTTTGACCCATTTCAGCCCAGGCCCATCTGCTGATCCTCCAGATAAAGCATGCTCACCGGGAACAGCTTAACACTGACCCGCTCTCCTGCTGAAAACATGTTATTTCCGTTGAAAGGTGAGACAGACCGAGGCCTGCCGTATGACTCACTGCTGCACGGCTCACTCACAGGCTGCAGGTCTGCTCCGGGGGCTGGGGGCCGGCCTTCAAGGAAAGTATCTCAGGTCAGTGGATTACATTCTTTTCACTGCAAAATCCCCACTGCACATTAAAGCAGAGGGAGGTTTACAGCACACACACACACACACACACACACGCACACACATGCGCGCACACACACACACACACACACACACACACACACACACACACACACAGGATCACATGCAAGTGCATTTCTTTTAAAATGTGGCATCTTTCTCCATTTCCACCACGCTTCTGTTTCCTTTATGTAAATCATTTGGAAGGAAAGTTATTAGTTAAAGCATTTTTCTGAATAAATGTGTCTTGACAGCGGCTGTCTGGGATGTTACACAACACCACGCTACAAGGAGGGGGGGGGAGAGACAGAGTATGGGCAGATGTATTTACATTTGAGCGGAACAGTGACAAGTGGAGAACACTGCTCTCAGAGACAGAGGTTAGAAATCCTCTTTATGTCAACAGGAAGTGGTGCGGCTCACTCTAGCTATTGGCAACAGATTAGAGCTGCCATTGCCAAGGTCAGGGTATACATAACGTCACGGCTGTCCTTACCGAGAGCCGGATTAAATGGATAGATGACAGGCTCACTGTACTTGCAGCCTGCCATACATGCACATGTTGATATCTGACAAAGCAACAAACCCCCCCCCCCTCCCCATGGTCAGTAGCGGCGGCGCCAGATACATGCGGTTGGTGGAGCCACAGCGCTTGGTTTAGTACAGCAGGTGCTAATGATTTTTACAGAACAAACAATAATATAAATACTACAACAGATCCAATGCTTTGGGGCAGTGTTATTGAGATTAGATTTATGGTCATTGCTTAGAGTACAAGTACTGGGACAAAGAATACAAAATATCGAAAGTATAACACAGACTATATAGACACAATACATACAGTGGAGCAAAAAAGTATTTAGTCAGCCACCAATTGTGCAAGTTCTCCCATTTCAAAAGATGAGAGAGGCCTGTAATTTTTATCATAGGTATACCTCAACTATGAGAGACAGAATGAGGAAATAAAATCCAGAAAATCACATTGTAGGATTTTTAAAGAATTTATTTTCAAATTATTGTGGAAAATAAGTATTTGGTCAATAACAAAAGTTCATCTCAATACTTTGTTATATACCCTTTGTTGGTAATGACAGAGGACAAACGTTTTCTGTAAGTCTTCACAAGGTTTTCACACACTGTTGCTGGTATTATGGCCCATTCCTCCATGCAGATCTCCTCTAAAGCAGTGATGTTTTGGGGCTGTCGCTGGGCAACACAGGACTTTCAACTCCCTCCAAAGATTTTCTATGGGGGTGAGATCTGGAGACTGGCTAGGCCACTCCAGGACCTTGAAATGCTTCTTACGAAGCCACTCCTTCGTTGCCCTGGCGGTGTGTTTGGGATCATTGTCATGCTGAAAGACCCAGCCACGCTTCATCTTCAGTGCCCTTGCTGATGGAAGGAGGTTTTCACTCAAAATCTCACGATACATGGCCCCATTCATTCTTTCCTTTACACGGATCAGTCGTCCTGGTCCCTTTGCAGAAAAACAGCCCCAAAGCATGATGTTTCCACCCCCATGCTTCACAGTAGGTATGGTGTTCTTTGGATGCAACTCTGCATTCTTTCTCCTCCAAACACGACGAGTTGAGTTTTTACCAAAAAGTTCTATTTTGGTTTCATCTGACCATATGACATTCTCCCAATCCTCTTCTGGATCATCCAAATGCCCTCTAGCAAACTTCAGACGGGCCTGGACATGTACTGGCTTAAGCAGGGGGACACGTCTGGAACTGCAGGATTTAAGTCCCTGGCGGCGTAGTGTGTTACTGATGGTAGCCTCTGTTACTTTGGTCCCAGCTCTCTGCAGGTCATTCACTAGGTCCCCCCGTGTGGTTCTGGGATTTTTGCTCACCGTTGTTGTGATCATTTTGACCCCACGGGGTGAGATCTTGCGTGGAGCCCCAGATCGAGGGTGATTAGCAGTGGTCTTGTATGTCTTCTAGTTTCTAATTCCACAGTTGATTTCTTCACACCAAGCTGCTTACCTATTGCAGATTCAGTTTTCCCAGCCTGGTGCAGGTCTACAATTTTGTCTCTGGTCTCCTTTGACAGCTCTTTGGTCTTGGCCATAGTGGAGTTTGGAGTATGACTGTTTGAGGTTGTGGACAGGTGTCTTTTATACTGATAACGAGTTCAAAAAGGTGCCATTAATACAGGTAACGAGTGGAGGACAGAGGAGCCTCTTAAAGAAGAAGTTACAGGTCTGTGAGAGCCAGAAATCTTGCTTGTTTGTAGGTGACCAAATACTTATTTTACCGAGGAATTTACCAATTAATTCATTAAAAATCCTACAATGTGATTTCCTGGATTGTTTCCCCCATTCTGTCTCTCATAGTGGAAGTGTACCTATGATGACAATTACAGGCCTCTCTCATCTTTTTAAATGGGAGAACTTGCACAATTGATGGCTGACTAAATACTTTTTTGCCCCACTGTATATACACTAGACCATAAAATAAATAAACATGCAATAGAGGATATAACCAGTTTGGACAGTTCTATAAATAAAACGAGTAATTATGGCTCATTCGCAAAGTCATTTACTTGGAATCCAGGAGTGTGTTTGTGGGGTGGGGTGGGGGAATCTGTTATCCTAGTGCAGAGTTCAACCAGGGGACAGCTGAAAAGCCAAAGCTCTGCGGTGCCTTTGGACTTCTTCAAGTCTACAATGAGTAGGGTGACCAGATTTGAGGTGGCGAAAAAGAGGACACTTGCGATTGTTGGGGGGGAAGTCTAAGTACAGTAGACTTCTGTGCAAAGCGCCATTCAATTTAAGTACACGCTTAATGGTCCCATGAAAAACTGTGAAAACCGGACGTTTTCATGAATTTATAAAAACCCCCGGACGCTCCGGACAGGACATAAAAAGAGGACATGTCCAGGCAAAAGAGGACGTCTGGTCACCCTAGCAATGAGCTCTTTGGTCTTCTTAATGTGGAGGTCCATGTGGTTGTTGGTGCACCACAACAAAAAAGATGTTAAATTACAAATGTTAAACATTTCGGTTCAGTCTCACCTAAACCCATCAGTGAAGTGTTTCCAGAAAAAAAACAATCAATTATATCACATGTTTGTTAGCTCTCTTTAGAGTGTGCGAATGAGACAGTTTAAAGGTGTCCCAGGGATGTAAATAAAATTGCAATTGCCGTGGCATCACTTTTTCTAAAAATGTAAACATGGTGATTGTGAGAATAATCAATATATTGTGGCGGAACATTAAAAGGACGTTATTCACTGTTGGCCAACGGACCGGTTGTTGGGCGGACACTGTGTACTTCCGGCTACCGGACGTTATTGGTTTAGCCTCACGGTAGCATGTAGCTAATATTATATTGTATATATGAGTAGAAGGAGAACGACACGAGAGTAGAGAGAGATGCTACATTACTACTATAAATATGTGTTTAATAACAAACCTCAGAAGAACTGTATAATAAATATCATAGGAGATGCGCCATGACTACGTCATCAGATGACAAAGCCCCATCCACGTCAGCCAATGGAAGAAGACAAAATACAAGGGGGAATATATAAAACAAGAAGTTAGAGGAACGGTCTCTTTTATCCATGCAACTGCAGACAGATAACTGCTCTATTTGGATCAGTGAATTGGATTAAGAACCACAGCTGTGTTCCTTTTTAAACCTACGATACTATTGCATTAATCAATACTGTTAAACTTTACGAGAAGTTTCCTGGTCTACTTCAGACCAACTCATGGTCTTCAAACAAAGAACGTCTCAACGTGATGCACGTTAGTTGTTTATGCACATACTTTTAATGAGAAGCTTGATAATCTGAAGCCTGCTCACTCAAAGCTAAAGAACAGCCTGCCTCGCAGAAGAAGCTCCAGCAGCTGATAGCTTTGTTGTGATATGACGGAGGGAGTGATTTAAGGTATGTGTTCTTATTCTAAGATGGTCAGAATGTCTGGAACACAGGACGCACAGCATGGCAGGACACAGACCCTGACTGGAGCTTCATCAGGCTATGGCGTTTTCTCTGGCTGCTGTTCTGTTGCGGACACCGGGAGAGAGAGTCTGAACTGGGATAACTCACTATTCTCCAGAGGTTCAACAGCACACTACGTAAATAATTTACATTTTCGGTCACATGTTCAGATTGGAATCAGACGGTACTTTCATGTCCTGTTTCATAGGCTGCAGATCTGCCTTCATTACTGCAATGTGCAACCATTCTGTCAGAGAGGGGCGTGAGCCTGCAAAGAGCACGTAAAGCCTTAAGATCAGGTTTAATGAGACACAGCCTGTGAGGAAACACTATTTTTGGAATCCCATTGGATATGATTTGAAGATGGGGTGGTGCAATGAGCAGACTGCGCTCGGCTAGTGGAAAATGGAGCAGAGGGAAAACACATCCAGGCATTTGTTGGTCTGCTTCAGGAACGCGAAGAAGACTCTTTTGGGGAGATAATGCTTTGGTGTCTGTGTTAAAATTCAAACAGCTTTAAGATACTCTGCAGTGTAAAGACAAAGAGTTGAAGGTCCCTGAACGAAAATTGATCTAAGAGGCACCTTTTTTATTCTACAGCATTAAGCAGACACTGCAAATGCCTTGAGATCTTATTAGGGCTGCAGGATTTCTCCTCGTAGAATTGAGATAACAATGTTGTAGAGATAGCATTTCTAATTAAAAATATAACTTGTCTCCTGTCTGACTTTTAGAGTGGCTCCTAACAAATGACTTCCTACATGTGTGTTGCTAATTAAAAAAGTATTTCACCAGCGTTCCTGTAGAGCCGGATGTACGGTGTGCCTTAAAACACCACAGCTGTGATTCATGAAGGGAAACTGCTCTTACCGTGTGATCCCATGTGAGCAGATCATGCTAACTCCAGACCCCAGCAGAGACAGACCTGTGAGAGCTTGAGGTTAGAGTGTAATGATTCAGTCATTACTGATTAATCCTTATACCCCCTCGGCATTTTTGTACATTTTTCTTGACTTTCTTTTTTCAAATTGGTGATCATTTTGGTAGCTTGTGACATGCATTTTTCGAAAAAACTCTTCTTTTGAGTCAAATGTTTGAAATCAAATGACTTTTTACTCTGTTGATGCATTTTGCACCCTCTACAAGAGTATTTTTATGTAAAGCCAGATACTCCCTCTGTACACCTTCGTGGCAAAAAATGTACACGCACAAAGAAACTGCTAATAAATCATCATACATCAATATTTTGTTCAACTTAAACAACTTCTTGCATGCTCAAAACTACCAAACATTCAATCATTTACAGGATTTGAACCATTTAAATGCCTGTTTAATTATTTTAATTATTTCTTACAAAAAATGGGAGGCTTTGGTGGTTTGAAGAGTATTGGATATGTCAAAGATTAGCAACAAAATTGATTTGATTGCATGAGTATTTTTTATGTACTGTCAAATACTCTCTCTGAAAACAAAATGTGGAAAAATGGTTGAATCTGGTAGAATACAGTAAAAATGTCAAATATTACTACTTTTCTTCTAAATGAAATGCTGACCTTACAGAATGCATGGTTTTAAGCTTCAGTCACAGTGAGATTAAAAAGGATGGTTTGAAAGGAAGTCAATGAAGCAATTTGTGTCCAGAGGGTATATCTGATACTATTAAAAATACTCATGCAATCAAATCAATTTTGTTGCTAATCTTTGACATATCCAATGCTCTTATAACCACCAAAGCCCCCCCCCACTCTTTATTATATGGAAAATAATTAATGTTTTGTGTTTTTTTGTAATAAATGATCAATGATTCAAATAATTCAACAGGCATTTAAATGGTTAAAATCCTGAAAATGATTGAATGTTTGGTAGTTTTGAGCACATTAGAAGTTTTTGAAGTGATTTATGAAAAACAAAGTAGAACATAAAACATATTTATGTATGATGATTTTATAGCAGTTTCTGTGTGCATGTACATTTTTGCCACAAAGGTGTCCAGAGGGGGCACAGTTTGAGGAGGGCATAAGGGTTAAACTGACACAAAAACATTTTCTTACACCCTAAAATTATGCATTTTTCAACATTCAGGAAGGATAAGGAAGGCCCCCCGAGTGACCTATCTGTCTAGCTAAGCATTAATTCGATTTATTACATGGCTTAGTTGAATACTCGATTCTGATCAGTCAATTCAGAACATGTTGTTAATCCAGTTGTACAGACCACTGTCAAGGACTATATTGACAGTTGTTAAGGAGGATAAAGAAAGAGAAAGGAAAAGATGTTAAAAGAAGGAGTGCTGGACGTCAGATAAACCACCAGAAGAAGACAGACTGGTCTGGGTTCTGCAGTGTTTAAGGACTTGTTAGAGGATCAGAAACTCTGAACAGACTTGAACAGGCACAGAAAACCTCGATCAGTGCTGCTGTAAAGTTGTGGTCGCAGTTCCAGCTGTTGGTGCACCGTGGAACACATTTTTGTTTCTTAGCGGAAAAAAATACGATAATTTTTGAGTTTATAAAATAATTTCAATTTATTGAAAAATAATAATAATACTATTGGGAGTCGAGTCGTTATTTTGTTCAGTATGTGGCTGTTAAATGAGCGGGATAATGTCCCTTATTACCTCTTATACATGGCATGGTAAGCGTCACCGTCTAAACAAGGCCCAACTGAAAAAAACAAGGCTAATGGTGTTATGGCCCTTCCCAACTTCTGTTTTTACTACTGGTCAACTAATCTGCATTGCTTTACATTTTGGTCTCACTTCAACGGCCACCTCGATCCCCCAAACTGGGTGGCCATGGAATTGCACTCAGAGGGTAATTATTGCACTGCTGGAACCCAAACTTCCACTATCAATCAAATCTATCAGAAACCCTGTGGTTAAACACTCTCTAAGTACATGGGTTCAGTTTAGGAAGTACTTTGGCCTGTCTGACTTTTCTCCCATAATACAAAATCACTTATTTAAACCAGACGTTTTGGATTGTGGGTCTCTAGAATGGCACAGGAAAGGAATCACTGGTTTTAAAGATCTCTTCATAGATAACACTCTGGCATCATTCGAGCAGTTGAGCAAAACATTTAATCTCCCTAAATCTGATTTTTAAAAAATATTTCCAAGCAAGGCATTATGCCAGCCTTTCTATATATACCGATGCAACCTTTGTTTACTGTTTACTTTGTGATACTGTCCTCTCCTTAAAACCGTCCGAGAACACACTTATTTCAGCCCTCTAGAACAAGGCGTCAGATCTAAGGTGTCTCTCCATACATAAGACAGTATCCCGCCCACTCACTTACAGTGGTTGAAGGACGTAATGTCCTGCATGAAACTTGAAAAGGTCAGATATTCACTTGTACACTCAAACAGGAAATTTGAGGAAGCCTGGAGACGTTTCTTAAACGATATTACGACTTGACTATCTTAATTTGGGAAAAGGCTGACTCGCATAGATAAGTCGAGCCGAAGAGTGAGGTCAGTGAGGTGGCACATTTTCTGACGTTTGGATACTTTTGAACTGTCAATACGTTCCAAAACTGTCTGGCATGGGCAGGCAACTTCAACTGAATGTCGGCCTGCAGCGACAACATCTTATCCTCCAGCGCAGACGGGTTCAGATGAAACACAGCTCCGATGTTTTGGGCCAGTGACACACTAGGTAAAACAACCTGTTATTGATTTAGCTCAGAGGTGCCCGGTACGTATGTCCGGTATGTCACTTAAAGTTGCCTGTTCTATTAGGGCAAGACCTCTTCAAAGACGGCTGTTTCGTGCATATCTGGAGGATGCCGACTGTGTTCACACTGACCTCTTACTACACACCAACGTAAGATGGCTGAGTAGGGGACATTTTGTCCAGATATTTCGAGTGCTTCTGCCGGAGATGAAGGAATTTCTCCATGGCACTAACCTCGCAGAGTACAGAAGGTTAAATAATGTCACTGATTTTGCCTGAACGCAGCCCCTCTGCTTGCCAGGTGAATAAGTCCATGTCCCCCTTCTTCCTTTGGCAGGAAAAGGACGCACTGCGGGACCCAATACATGCAGTCCCAGAACAAATCCACCATTAGAGCCTGCACCCTGGACAGCAGGTTTACAGGCGGGTCTGAACATGCCAACCGGTGAGCCAGCATGGAGGACACAAGGTTATTCAAAATCAAAATACGCCCCTTAAAAGAAAGTTTTGTAAGGATCCACTTCCACTTCTTTAATCTGCCTTCCACCTTTTCCACGAGCCCGTCCCAGTTTAGTACAGAAAAGGTCTCGTCACCGAGATAAACACCCAGGTACTTCAAACCTCCCCTCTTCCAAACAAGGCTCCCAGGTAAAACTAGACCATTAAAGTGGCCTGCCCCTACTGCTAAGGCCTCACTCTTCCCCCAGTTTACCTTAGCAGAAGAGAGCTTGCTAAACACACCCACAGTATCTATTAAAGCATTGATATCAGTTTGAGTTCTCACAACCACCATTACATCGTCTGCATACGCAGACAATTTAAGAACATGATCGCAGCCAGGAAAAGAAAAACCATGTAGTTTGGACCTTAGGTTGTGTAGGAGAGGCTCTATGGCCAGGGAGTACGGGACCCCGGACAAAGAGCAGCCCTGTCTGACTCCTCTCTCGGCTTTAAAAGGATTCAAGGTTTCAAGGTTTCAAGGTTTTATTGGTCATATGCACAGCATATACAACGTATATGTTGGCAATGAAAATGTTATGTCCCAGGAGCACATAAACTACCGTTAATCTTCAGTACACTCTGTACAACATGTCCCTGTACAAGACCTGGATCTTGGCTATCAGACCAGAGCTGAACCCAAAAGCCTCCAGCGTCTGCCACAAGTACTGGTGCTTAACTCAGTCAAAAGCCTTTTCTTGGTCCAGAGAAATCAGACCAAGCTCACAGCCCAATGAACCGGAGAAGTCCAAAACATCTCGAATCAGAGTAACGTTGTCAGTTATCAACCTGCTGGGTACACAGTATGTCTGGTCTACATGAATGACATGCTCCATCACTTTCCTCAGCCTCGTCGCCAACACTTTGGAGAGCAGTTTGTAGCCGGTACAGAGCAGTGTTGTAGTACTCGAGTCCGGGACTAAATTTAGAGACTCGCGACATGACTTGGACTTGAGCACTAATGACTTGAACTCGGGCTTGGACTCGTGCATTCAGACTCGCGATGACTCGAAAGGACTCAACTTTGTCATTAAAAACTCGAGGTTGATGAACACGTCGGCGCGTTTTTGCAACGTTTTCGATATGTTTCTATTAATATTTATGCCATAATAGGGCGTAGAAATGTTGCTGGAATCGGTAGACTCTCTTCTTTCCGATGCATTCTCCCGCGAGATCCTACGTGGTTCACAGCCGGAGCTAGGGGGGCAATGATAGAGCTTGATGCATACATCTTTGTGAATGATGTGTGTATCAAGCTCTCTTATTCGCCCTTTCAATGCATATGAAAGTTCATAGCGCAGGGACCACAGTTATGTTTTTTTGAAGTTTAACAACACAGGGTTTCCCACACATAGGCTTTACGTGGGCGGCCGCCCAGGTACATTAACGGCTGCCTAAGTGTATTTTGCGACCCATTTATTTATTTATTTTTATCCGTCCGCGAGCACGACGCCATCCTCGATCGATTAAATAGTGGATAATGCTCTCCTCGCTCCATGCCTGCTGTACCTGTTCGCTCTGCTATCGTGTCCCCCCGGACTTGATCAATAGGGACTCGACTCGGACTTGACTTGGAGGAGTAGTGGACTCGACTCGGACTCGACTTGGACATTTTTTTAATGACTTGGACTTGACTCGGACTTGAACACTGGAGACTTGAACCTGGACTTGGACTCGAGGCATAGTGACTTGACTACAACACTGGTACAGAGAAGGGATACAGGACGCCAGTTCTTAATCTCCTGCAGGTCTCCTTTCTTGGGGAGGAGTGTGAGCACCGCCCTCCTGCAGCTCAGAGGCACACTCCCCTTACTGAGACTGTCCCTGAGGACAACCAGCAGGTCATCACCCATGACAGGCCAGAAAACCTTATAGAAGTCTGCAGGCATGCCGTCTATGCCAGGAGCCTTCCCACTCTGCATGCTCTGCAGGGCCTCCTGCAGCTCCTGGGCAGAGAGCTCCGCTTCCAGGTCTGCGCTGTCCCCCTCAGGGACCTTAGGAAAGCTTTCAAAGAAGGACAGCACTGCCTCTGGTTCTGCCTGGTAATCTGACCTGTAGAGCTCTTTATAAAACCTGACAGCACACTGCTGAATGTCGACAGACTCCTGAAGCAGCTGCCCAGTGTCCGACCGCAGGGAGTGCATCAGCCTCCTCTGACCGTTCCTGCGCTCAAGACCGAAGAAAAGGTGAGAGGGAGCATCCATTTTCACGATGTTCTGATCTGACCAGAGCACCCTGAGCAGAAAACCCCAGCAGGTCGGACAGAGCTGAATTTCTACTTTTGAAAACCTCAACATGTTCTCGCTCTCCTGTGGAGTCTGCCAATCCCTGCAGCTCCACCACCTCCCTCTCCAGAGCCGTCAGAGATCTAGCCATGTCCTTGGTGACATTGAGAGTGTACTGCAGGCAAAGCTGTTTGATTTGGACTTTCCCCACATCCCACCACTGCTGAAGACTACTGTACTCACTCTTACAATTACGGTAGTTTTGCCAAAAAAATTGAAGACTGTTTTAAAATGATTATCAGCCAACAGAGAAACATTGAAGTGCCAATACGCACTATTGCACTTCACATAATTAATAAAAACTGAAACCTGAACAAGGGAATGGTCAGAGAACCCAACAGGACTAATGGAGCAGATCCTGCTTGTATTAATGTGCTGATTAAAACAGTACACTCGGTCCAGTCTGGCTAGAGACAACAGATTGTCCCTACAGTGTACTGCCGCTGGCCCGGGTAAAGATGCCTCCAAATGTGTCACAGCTCGAAAGACTCTGTGATCCTCATTAAAGCACTCCTAGAGGCAGCATGCAGTTCCCAGTGGTTCCTGTCCAGCACAGGGTTTTCTGTGCAGTTAAAGTCACCCCCCAGGAACAGATACTCCTCACTTCTGCAGGTGCTAAGGGCATGCTTCAACTGTTCAAAAAATAAAAGCCTTTCAGAGCCCACACTGGGAGCATAAATATTAATAAAACATATTTTAACCTTCTCGAAAACAGCATTTAATTTCAACAAGTGACCTGGAATGACGTCCTCAACAGTGCAGGAAAAGGGTGTGAAACCTCTGGCAAAGGGAATAGCAACCCCTCCACTATTGCTGCACTTATGGCTGAAGAAGCCCTCCCCACTCCATGCCCTCCTCCAGTCACTCTCATTGTCAGCAGTGCTGTGAGTCTCCTGGAGAAACGTCACATTCAGATTCTTACTCTCTATCAAAGAAAACAAAGATGCTCTTTTGGCATCCCCTCGAGCACCGTTAATATTCAGAGAGCCAAGCTTTATGTCACCCGTAATGAAAGTATAGCTGCATCCTAACCAAGTCAAAACGATAACTGAAGAAAAGGAAAGGAGAGAAAAGACAAACAAGATGTACTTAATCATGACTTTCAGCAGTTTCTTCTCGTATCTTCAACAGTATTTTCCTCAGCCTGTAGATCTCCTGTTCGCTAAAAGTAAGCTGCCCAAGGCCTCCTGTGCGCCATGAGAGCCTTAGCAGAGTCGTCAAACATCAGCTGATCAACAAAAAAATCCTGCACCCTTACCGCCTTCCTCCCTTTAGTATCCTTCAGGAAGCCTCTGATCCTCTGGAAGGAATACTCCTCACCCCTGTCTACCTGCATACTTTCACTGTAAGCCTCACTGTCACTGTCACTGTCCTCCGAGTCCTCTGAGAGTCCCTCTGGCTGAGAGGAACACAGCGACTCTGTCTTTAAAACCTTTTTTGTTTGGGCCACGTTGTTTTTGCACACCTCTGCACTTTTTCTTTTAACCGGTAATTTGAGCAAATCCTCATCCATGATGACTTCCTCCAAAACATATTCAGCCACCCTGGCTGCGGTGTGCCCACTGTCTGTGAGTGAATTACTGAGTGAATCGACAGCCGGCCCCACCACCCCTGCAGCGTGCCCAGCCCCCACCAGCCCCCACCTCAGCGACGGGAGCAGCGACAGGCGCCACCACCACAACGACAGGAGGCACCGCTGCCGCGCCAACGACAGGCGCACCCGCCGCTGGAGTAGCGGCAGCCGGACCATCACCCGCTCCCCCAGGGCACGCGCGAATCAGATGTCCCTGAGCTCCACATCCAAAACATCTCAGAGTATCAGACGTGACATGAACAGTGTAGGCAATCGTCAATACGAAAACTAAGAACCAAGTTGAGTTCCCCCTCATCCTTCTTTAGGAATCACTTGTCTCCTGAAAGAAACCACGTGCTTAAGGTGCAGAGACTTGCAACCGAGGGGGATCATTTTTATTGGAGACACAAGCTGCCCGTGCCGAGCCAACTCTCTCTCCAACAACTTGTTCCGCAGAAACAGGGGTACATTCGATATTACCGCTTTTTTCGCGGGAGTGGCATGGGGTAGCACGGGTAGCAGCGTCCCTAACCACTATCCCGCTCTCCACCAGCTGATTAGCTTTCTCAGTGCTGTCTAGGAAAATGACCACAGCACTGTTCATCCGTGAGGCAGATTTCACCCTGCCATATCCCACCACAGCACCCACAGCCAAACTACACTCCTCTACCGAAACACAGCCAGGTGGAGAGAGCTTGACGGCGTGCTGGCGAGACAGCTTCTCCAACCCGGAGCTGCTGCCACGAGACGCCATGCCGAGCGGAGTGGCTGCGGTAGCAGCCGCCTGGCAAACAAATCACCAGTGCCACCAAACAAACCCACCAAAATTCGGTGACGTGATGCACAAAGTTATACACAATCACCCAGTGAGAGAAACAAATGTTTAAAAGGGTTTGAAAACTTACGAAACCGATAATCACCACTCTCCAGAGAGAGAGAGAATAAAGAGAGAGTGCGAGCTCCTTGCAATTTGGGATTGTATTATTTTATTTTTGGTTGGTAGACCTTGGTGAGCTGGTCATTTCAAAAGTAGCTCATAAGCCAAAAAAGTCTGGTTTAGTTTATCTGCAGCATATGTATGTGTGTATGTATACAGCAAATGTGCATAATGTATAACATGCATACACTCATCTAACAATATTTCTGGCAAATATTTGTGTGTATGAGGCTCACTGGCTGTGAATGTAGGGATTACTTTAGTGTTTTTTGTTATTTATTTTTCTCTTCGTACATTCAATCAGCTCAAGCAAATATCTCATTTGTATTTGCATATATTGTGCTTTCTATTCCTCAACAACAAACATACTGACAAAAAATGTACAGCGGCAATTACAAAATGTAAGCCATCACCGGAACTGAAAGCAATCCTAAATGTGATTCTTTTGGAAGTTCTAAGAAAGCTAATTTCAAAGAAAAACCACTGCGGTGACCAGTTGAGAGACACTTATATAGAATCGGAGGATGAAACCCTCTTTATTAGTCACATACATGCACACAGCCGAGCACACACAGTGAAATTGGTCCTCTGCATTTAACCCATCCTAGTACTAGGAGCAGTGGGCAGCTATTGTGCAGCGCCCGGGGAGCAATGGGGAGGGGGGATTGGAGGTGTCCAGTGCCTCGCTTAAGGGCACCACACCTCACCCAGGAGGTGAACTGGGACCTCTCCAAGTAGCAGTCCACTTTCCATATTTCAAGTCTGTTCGGGGACTTGAACCGGCAACCCTACGATTCCCAGTCCAAGCCCCTACTGACTGAGCCACTGCTGCACTTCATCCCAAATTGCTCCTGTGGGGATTGTCCACAGTATTGAATGTATGTAAGTCTAACAAGTGAACTGTAATGTAATACATCATGTCATCATCATGAGAGACCTTGGTTATATCATCTGAGGACCAATAACTCAAAGGTATGAAATACCTGGGATTCACTACAACAACACTCCTGTCATGCTGCACTGTGTAGCCAGAGGCCAGAGTAGGACGTGTGTGTTAAGCTAAGGTTAACAGGGTTGCTCTGTATTATTGTTAGGCCTAATGTTACGTCATTAATTATTACATGCATTTGTTTCTGCACTCTCTGATCATTCATCTATCAGGCAATGTCCTCCTCTGCCCCCCCGACCCCTCTGAACTCTGGCCCAAAAAATGTCTTAAAAAAAAAAGATAGAGCTAGATAGAGCACTGGGAGAAACTGGCAGCACTTTGACTCAACATATTTCCATTCTTGTCTCATGAGAACAAGAGACAAGCCTGAATCCAGATAGTAATCTGAATACAGTCCATCTATTGTAATATCTGTAAATGCTCTGAGCATGGCACCATTTCTTGTCCTGTTTATGTGATACTGACACTTATTCATTTCTTTAGACTCTTCCTACATGGATGCAATTTGAAATACATTTAAAATGAGCGTTTGCTCCCAGGGACTTTCAAATCTGACCTCTAAACTGAGTCAGAACACTGTCAGCATATTATTCAACATGTCAGCATTATCTGCCTTATTTCATCTTCCTGAGCTTGTTTGCTATCTCTAAACACCATTCCACCAATGTAATTTTTAACTTTACTCAAACAGCAGCCTATTATCTTGGAGAAAGTGTTCTCTGCTGAAACTCGACTGGCTTTGCTTATTAATTTGAAAGACAACTGGCAAGGGCTTTGCTCTGTTCTCCCACGCTGTGGAGAAGCACCGCCATGGTGGTTGAATGGTTTCTGTTTGTTTGGAGATTTGTCTAATTATTTTGACTCCTAATTTTGTAAGAGCAGCCTCTCCTAGCCGCTCTCCAGTATGTACCACCGCACTGTATTCTACGATTCTACCACTTAGAGAGATTTCAGTAGGGGCACACTGCCAAACGCTTCTTCTCCATGGCTAGTTGTTTCTGTCAGCTTCATTTATAACATTAAAGTAGATTTGAAGAGGTCAACTGCAAGCATTAAAGCCACCAAATATATTTTGACTACAGGAGCAAGTGGACCTCATGTCTGAGTCACAATACAAGGCTGGAGACATTGTCAATTAACTTGACAAATGACTTTAGCACATTCAAATCGATAAAATAGCCATTAGCCATGAGTTCAAGAAAAGGAGAAGGAACAGAAGTGGAAGATTAAAGTTGACACAATTATAATTTGGTTCACAGAGTTGAATTTAACATCATTAAGTATCAAGCAGCCAAATTCTAATAGCATCCACTCTAAATACAATTGAACATTTTTTCCCATGGCAGCGTATTTAATTCAAACAGGTAAGTGATGAACTAACTGAATACATTTTGCTCATGCATAACAAATTATGCTCAAACTGACTTGGTTTTAAATCAGTGATCTTTGAGAGGACACACTGTGCCCTCCTGTCCACTGAAGGAAACTGGACTGTACCCCAGTGTGACTTTAAGAGGGAGCACTCCAGTTTCTGAAGAATAGAAAATATGCAAATAGAAAAACCGGGAGTAGGAAACGTATATTCAAAAGATTCAAAAGGTTAAATGTCATATCATATACACAGCTACAGTGTAGTTGTGTAGTAAAACACTTAGGTCATAAGTTCCTTAACATGGCAATATAAATAAATACAAGAAATAACAAATTAAAATAAAAACAACAACAATGAAAATAGTGCAAGCTCAGGTGTTTGGCAGTGTTATAGCCTGTGGTATAAAACTGTCTCTGAGTCTGGTGGTTTTGGTCCGGATGCTGCGGTACCGCTTGCAAGACGGCAGCAGACAGAACAGATTGTTGCTGGGGTGATGGGGGCCTTTGATAATCCTGTGGGCCGCTGGGAGTAGAGGTCCTCCATGGATGGCCGCTCCATCTGGTGATGTGCTGTGCTGTTTTCACCACTCTCTGTAGAGTCTTACGGCTGAGGGCGGTGCAACTGCTGTACCAGGCTGTGATGCAGCCGGTCACGATATGGTGCACCTGTAGAGGGTCAGGATCTTCTCTATGGTGCACCTGTAGAGGGTCAGGATCTTCTCTATGGTGCTCCTGTAGATGGTCAGGATGCTCTCTATGGTGCACCTGTAGAAGTTGCAGAGTATCCTGGAGTCCTTCTTGAACCTCTGCAGCCTGTGCATACCTGCAAACTAGTCACCTTTCGGTGAAATTCGCCGTTTTCAACTCAAAATATGTCATTGACGTGAATCGTGTAGATCCGAAGAGGTTTTTTTTTTAGGGGGTGGGGGGGGGGGGGGCGACCGACGACTGACCGACCAACCATAGACTGTATAACGGACTGTATAATGAACAAGAAACAAGTTTGCTATCTTCACAATAAATAAAATCTTTGTTCAAATGACTCGCGTTCCACGACCACCGACCAATCATAAGCAAGATAAACCACAGCGCGCGCTTTTACCCATCGGTCCCTCTTGGAGTGGAGTGCTCAGTCGTCAGTGAGTGGTTTTCTGGACAATTTTCGGGATACGTTACAGATACAAGTTTTGAGGTAAGTCTAGTAGCAGGTACTCTGGCAAAAACATTGTATGCTGTATCATTTTAACGTTGCTGAAGTAAAATTATTTTAGCCAAATAAAGTGTATTAACATGCTTCAGCTTATCAGCTTGTTAGGTTGCTAGCTAACCTCAGTGAATTGTGTTAAAGTTAGCCTAGCTAGACCAGTTCTACGTCACCTCGTTCAATGCGAAAAGAATACGTTTGTGAAGGCTGATCTCCACAGCATCCGTCCTGTTACCTGATATTACTGGCGGCTATGTCATTGTGGTCAGATATGAGAGGGATGAAAACGAACACGTAATGAACAAATACACATCCGTGTGGTTCAGTGAGTAGCTAGTAGTGGTGCAACGGATCATCATTGATCCGTGATCCGTTCGGATCAATTATTTCGGTTTCGCATTCATCAACTTTTTAGTAGCTACGAAAAGTTTGGAGTTACGAACAAAATCTACAAACGCTGGCGACCGTGTGTAGAGTTGGTTTACAGTAAGCACATATAACGCTTCACTGTTGGAAATGACAGTATTCATATTGCGCTGTGTTATGTAGCTACACAAGACGCAGATGCCTTTGAAACACGCGATCTAAAAACGAAAACATATTTTATATGTAGTAACAATTGTTGGCAATTGGCAGGTTTAAGATCCAGATTAGGTTCATGGTTGTGAATTATCTATGTAAATCGACTCTATAGATTACACGTTCATTCTACATGTTGAATGATGATAGCGTAATACAAATATAGGCTATACATACAATGACAGAACTGCCGTGGGCTATATGTTATCCGTATCCTTTGTTAAAATTAATGTTCAATAGCTCTATGCCAATGGGAACAACAGAACGTGCGCATTACATATGGACCAATGCGACACGTTCATTACGGCCGTGGACCGATAAACACTCAGTACCGTACGCACACCAACCGGCATGTGCGTGTTTAACACCTTGTTTAACACTGGCGTTACCGCCGCTTAACTTAAATAATGAAGAACTGCTTTTAATTACGACTTGGCCGAGATCTTAACGTGCTATTCATGTGAAACGCATGTATAGCCTACTACTATAACTCGGAGCGGAGCAGGATATAATGCGCATGTGCGACGTTGCTAGGCAACGTGTTCACCTTTTTCAGCCCTTCTGAGTTTGCAGGTATGCCTGTGGGAGAAGAAGAGCCGCTCTGGAGCTGTTTTGGTGATGGTGTTAGTGTGATGAGAGTGATGGACTTGTCAGGTGAGGTTGGTCAATGCTGTGCGGAATAACCTTACTGCTATTTTGACCTGTCTCAGTACCATCAACATGCTCACGGCCTTTTGGATCAGGTCAAAGCTTTGCAAGCTGAAAACCCTCTACATGCTGGAGATGTTTTCAAAACTCTGAGGCATGACTGAAGGGTTACACAGATACCTGCAGGGGGAAAGTGTGGATTTACAAGAAAAGCAATCCTGGAAACATTGACATCGTTCCGCACGGACTCGGGAGAAGATCTGTTTGAAAGAGCCATGGTCTTGTGTGAGGCAAATGAGATTGAGCTCTCTGTGGGTCCAAGGGATAAATAAAAAGCTTAATGATTTCATGGTGGAGTCAGCCTGTGGGTTAACCTCTAATTTGAACACCTCAGATGACTGCAGAAGTCAGCTTTTTTATCGATGTCTGGACAGGATGACAGAGGAGCTGTCATTAATTTTAGGGTGTGGGAGAGGAGCTCATGTCAGGTCTTGAAGACTGTAACCCTACTTCACAGACCTTTCTCTCTGAAGAAGCTCTTAAAGGTTTGCTATACACGCAAAACAGCAGAGGCCACCTAAAAAATGTTTTGCTGCATTTCAACCACCCAATTTGCTGCACGCTCGTGACTCTTTGTGCTTAGCACCTGACCTTATTGAACCCTAGATCCGCCCCTGATTGCACACAGCATCCGTCGAGCCATCACAGTTTCTTTACAGAACAGTCTGTTTGACAATGCATTCTCAAAACGCAGAAAGGTAGTAGGCCATTTTAAGCAAACCCCACCTAAAGCAGGGGAGCTCAGACAGCAGCAAATTGCACTTCTTGAAAACCAAAAGTCACCTACACTGGACATTTCAACCAGATGGAACAGTACCCTGGAAATGATCAAGCGTGTTCTGCAAAATCAAGAACCACTGAAATCTGCAATGGCCCTCCATTCAACTAACATCACCATGCCAACAGCAACTGAACTAGACCAACTGAAGAAGTTGGAGCACTGCAGGTAATTTATCAAATGTAATTTATACTCTTTATACTGTGTGTGTGCAGTGCGGTGAGGTTCATGGCTGGTGAGGCACTGACTCTTTCAGTCAGATTTATAAATATATGCACCCAACATTTCTTGGCAGCATGAACATTGACTACTGGTTATGTTTCATATATCATATCAGCATTCTTTATACACACACACAGGTATGATACATATTTGGTCAAAAAATAATATAGCGACTCGAGTTTATTTGCTCTGCACCCTCAATGTGTTCTAAATGTGTCATCGCAATACAATTCATACGCCTTCGCCAAAAAGACTGATTTTCCATTTGACCTTAATCAAAATATTCAGTTATTTACAAAAGCTTTTTTAGTTTGATGCTTTGATTAAAATGACTGTTCAACAAATTGATAACCAAAAAAAACAAAACAATATTTTGCATGACAAAATGTAGTTTACAATTTAAATATAGGATTGTTTTCTCTTAGTCAGATCGCATTTTCAATAAAATTGTGGTCTTACCTTCACTTGTAAATGAATGTGTGCACCTCTCCTTCTGAAGCTGAAAATGTCATTGAAGGAAGCTTTTGAAGCCAAAAACTCCAAAAGATGTTGGATACCATGAAAACCATGACATAAATTTCAGATACAATCCTATTGGGACATAACAAAATGTGTTGTTCCAATGACATAAACACCTTTGTTTACTAGATTTGAATCACTGGATTTCTCAGCTGCTTCGTCTGACAGAATTATCATCACTGTTGAGGATGTCAGAGAAAAATGGGCCAGATGAGTGCAGTGCTTTTCTTAAAAAAAAAAATGTTTTGCTATTGAGCTGGCTCCAGTGTGGCGACCAATGATTCAGGCTTCCACAGACACATCATCCTGCTGTCATGAAAAACTTTGCACATAAAACCACTGCCCAAAAATCAATGGCTAAAAGAACATGTAATGTATTTGGACCGATAGCCCTTACCTCAGTGATTCTGAAATCATTAGAAAGACCTCAACAAATGGCACACTTGATCCATACCAAGTAGCCTATAAGCAGGGGTGTCTTATAGAAAAATGCTGTTACCACTGCTTCATATAATTTCTAAACATTTAGATAAACTAAACAACTCTGTGAGAGCCCTCTTTGTATTTATTTAATCTGCATTCAACACAACACAAGCTGACATCCAGTGTTTAAAATGGCCATGAGGGAACTGAATCCATTCACTGATATGCCTCTTTTCTCACCAACGGAGTCCAGCTTGTGAAGATGAACAAAACCCTGTCCTCTCCCTTTTCGCCAAATTTTGTCCCCTGCTGCGTGAGATCAGCCGTGCTTCTTCTACGCCATAGTTCAGTAACAGGCGGACAGCAGTCCGAGTCCGTATAGGTCGGTGTGAGACCCTGACACCAATCTATAGGGACCCGGACCTATAATCAATACATTAATAAAGGATATTCATTTTCACGGGGCAATTCCATTTTACCGGAGAGAAGAGTGAGGGGAGAGACGAGTTAGCGAGACAGAGAAGTCGGAGAAATGAGTTAGCAGGAGAGAGAGAGAGAAGACGGAGAGAAGAGTGAGGGGAGAGACAAGTTAGCGAGAGAGAGAAGACGGAGAGAAGAGTGACGGGAGAGACGAGTTAGCGAGAGAGAGAAGTCGGAGAGAAGAGTGAGGGGAGAGACGTGTTAGCGGGAGACAGAGAAGTTGGAGAGAAGAGTGAGGGGAGAGACGAGTTAGCGGGAGACAGAGAAGTTGGAGAGAAGAGTGAGGGGAGAGACGAGTTAGCGGGAGACAGAGAAGGCGGAGAGAACAGTGAGGGGAGAGACGAGTTAGCGGGAGACAGAGAAGTCGGAGAGAAGAGTGAGGGGAGATACGAGTTAGCGAGAGAGAGAAGACAGAGAGATGAGTTAGCAGGAGAGAGAGAGAGAGAGAGAGAGAGAAGACGGAAAGAAGAGTGAGGGGAGAGACGAGTTAGCGGGAGACAGAGAAGTCGGAGAGAAGAGTGAGGGGAGATACGAGTTAGCGAGAGAGAGAAGATGGAGAGATGAGTTAGCAGGAGAGAGAGAGAGGACGGAGAGAAGAGTGAGGGGAGAGATGAGTTAGCGAGAGAGAGAAGACGGAGAGAAGAGTGAGGGGAGAGATGAGTTAGCGAGAGAGAGAAGACGGAGAGATGAGTTAGCAGGAGAGAGAGAGAGAAGATGGAGAGAAGAGTGAGGGGAGAGATGAGTTAGCGAGAGAGAGAAGACGGAGAGAAGAGTGAGGGGAGAGATGAGTTAGCGAGAGAGAGAAGACGGAGAGAAGAGTGAGGGGAGGGACGAGTTAGCGGGAGACAGAGAAGTCGGAGAGAAGAGTGAGGGGAGAGACGAGTTAGCGAGAGAGAGAAGACGGAGATGAGTTAGCGATAGCGAGAAGAGTGAGGGGAGATACGAGTTAGCGGGAGACAGAGCGAGAAGGTGGTGAGTGGGGGGTGCAACCTCTATTCTGACATCCCCCTATTCCGACATGCATCTATTCCGACACAATTTTACTACCGCCATTCCGACAGTCTACCCAGGCGCGTCAGGGCATCGTCTTTCTTTCACTTTTGTTTGTGTGTCTTTTTAACATATTCAGTTTATTTGTATAATATAATATAGCCTATTGTTGTAATGGATGCACTGACTGGTTGGCATTCAATTTCGTTGTTGTCCGATCGCCCTGCATCCGATCTGCAAGGGAGTCGCTCAAAGAAAGTTAAAGCTATGCAAGCCATCGAGGCTGCTCCCAATTCTGCGGGCTGTAGACCGGAGCTGATGGGATGACGATGGAGGAGCAGTGGCGGTGGATTCGGGAGGGCTATCAGAAGCGTCCATGAGGGAGGAGGGGGGCCCTGCGTGTCTGACAGTGTCAACTACCGCTCCGAATGCTTCCACTTAAGTGGAGCTATGCAGACCCAATGCACCTTGTCTGAATGGCGGAATGTTTGAAAAAAAAGTGAAGTGCTGCTACTCCGACAATGGAAATAATTTTGTCGGAGTAGTGGCACGTTTAAAAAAAAATGGAAATGCCGCTACTCCGACAATTAGACATCAATGTCGGAGTAGAGGTGTGTCGGAATAGCAGCATGTAACCGGTGAGTGGAGCACCAATGAGCACCTTCACATGTGTATGAGAATGGCCCTGACACCATTTCAGCCCCGATTTAAAATCCTGGCTGGACAGGCTAGAGCTCAGTCCTCTCACTGAACAAAAGACAGTCAGTGAGGGAGTGGAATATAAGAGGGACAGAAAGACAAACCTTAAAACTGTTCAATTGTTATGATGTGTTCAGACTGATATGTTACATAATTGGCTGAAACTGTTAAGTCAAGATGTGAAATGTGAAACTCAAGCTGCTGCTGCTCTTTATTTAATCTTTCTAAAATTAAGCACTTTTAAGATGCACACATTTTCAAAAGCTATTTTATTGATTTTCTCTATTTTGTTTTAAATGCAGCCCGAGCAGTGTTAATTTTGGCAGCTTATTTAGATTTAGTCTTAATCTTTACACGAAAATGGTTATTAGTTTTAGTCACATTTTAGTTATTTTTATCCTTCATAGTTTTAGTCGACGACAACTCAAAACGTTTTAGTCCAGTTTTAGTCGATGAAAAATTATTTACATTTTAGTCAACTCTTAGTCAAAATGTTTTCTCTCTATAAACTAATTCAGTTAGGCAAATACAGGTATCTGAAATTGGAATCAAGGTGAAAGTATCAAGTGTTTCACTCTCTTAACACTTTGTGTAATATCTGGATTCCTTTCCTTAGTTTAGTGGGATATCTCTAGACTCTCACATTGATGCGATGCTGCTGGGCTGTCCTTGCTGATCTGCTAAGGTGCATACTATCTCTATATACTAATATCATAATATTATCATTAAAATATAGTATACCAATAATATCAAGTTTAGATTTTGAAGATTTGAATTATGTTATAACACAATACAACTAGCCTATTATATATGTCCACCTGGCCTTAAAGATAAGAAACCATATACAAATATCTTCCAGATAAATTGCTGTGTTATCTTAAAAAACACAGTGTGACTAAATAGTTACTGCAATGCGAGCCCAGCCAACATTAGCCTGGAAGCCAGGCTCATTCGTTTGCTACCGCAAAACTGAACACTTCGTTGACGAAATTAACACTGAACCCAAGTGCAACATTACAAATATCTACAGTATTATTCTGTACATCTGTATAGTTCAAGTGACAATAAATATTGTTGTTTTGAATTGTACTTTGTTTGTTTGATGAGACAGTCAGTTGTTGATTACAGGCAGACGTTGATACAGCTACTAGGTCACAGCTAATGTATATCACACTCACTCATAACGCCAGTTAGACATTTTGATGTTCCCGACCTTTGATTGAGGACATTTTCTCTAATGTCAGACTTTAACTGACAATACATTTTTGTCTTATCGTCTCTTCAACACCCGCACATTTTTCTCCTCTTTTTACACTCATCCTTAACATTTAAAAATATGTCATCCGACCTTCGCAGGAAATCATTTGGCAGATGAACACTTGCACCACTGTTTCTGCTGTCTCACCAATGTGACGTTATCAGATGAATGCTGTTCAGTGTGCAGTGTTTCGGGCCAGAGATCCGTGATGTAGAAGGGAAGAAAGATCGGATCTGTGTAAACAAATGAGAGTTGGGCACTGAGCACTTACATGCTGGCCTTTTCTATGTGTCTAAGATAGTTTTTTGCAGCTTCTCCAAAGCAATACATTGTATAACTGTCGTGCTGGTACTGATGTCTGTGTACTTTATGCAATACAATGACAATGGATAAGTACTACTTCTAAACATCTAACCCATCCCTTTGATCTCCTCCATGAAATAATGTCTGCAGCTGCTTCACCTGCCGACTGTGTGGAGAGCAGTCAAATCATCAGCCATTAACCTCTTATAAGAGGTTCCTGTTATTTTTACAACACCTGCATGCACCTGTCCTATACAGTGGTGCAGGAGTGAGTCCTGAAACCCAGAAATGAGTTAGAATTTTACCAGTTCTGGTTCTGTTGTTTGGAGTCCACTCTTTTTTGAACATAAGTTTGGTTAGAGGCCTGAGATAAGATCTGTGGTTAACACAAGCTGAAGAGATTTTGATGTTTTGTTCACAACATCAAATACTTCATTTATTGTGTCTTAGAAACAGCGGTTACCAACAAGACTACACACCATCATTAGCAAGTGAAGAAAACGTGTCAGTATCATAAACGTGTTTTTGCCACGATCTTGTTTTCCGCACTTTCTAAAGATCCAATGGAATAATCCCTTTCTGTCACCGGGGCCATAACAATGACAACTTCCGGGTTGACACACACACACACACACACACACACACACACACACACACACACACACACACACACACCTGTGCCTGTTTCGCTCCAGTGCTTTTGACATATGGCAGTAGTGCAGACGTGCTGTTATTGATTTCTTCTCCTTTGGGTCCGCTTCCTCCGTCCCCTCCTTTTCTTCTCTCTCACTCCCCTTCTCACCACTTCATCTCACAGTACCCATCCAATGCTCCAATTTCTATAATGGGAACTTTACCAACAAGCAATAGACATTTTTGTTGTGAGCAGAATATTGTTGGGGGCAGATCCGTGGGAGGCAAAAGGCCATGATCCATGAGATGTAGCCAGCTCTTTCTCTCGGGTGATTTCCCCATTTTCCACCTGGGAACTTCTATCTATGAATGTGTTTTTCTTCTTTCACTTGAGAGATTACCTCCTGGCCTCCTGCAGGCCCACACATTGATCTGAGAGCAAAGGCTCTTCATTCTGTTTCACCACATCTGTCTTTTGCTGAAAAACCACAAGAGCTGTGATTGGTCTCCTGTCAAAACCACACATCTACAGCTCCACCTCTGCTCGCCAGGTAGGCTATTTGTTTTACTTTAGTCAGAGACAAGGCAACAATCATGCACACTGGTAATATAAATAATAACTTCTCGGATTTGAGAAGAAACCTGATGGAATATGTTGTTATATATACTGAAACAATACCACAGCGAAAACCTAAAACATCAGGAAATGATGTCATCGGGGCCATAACAAAGACAACTTCCGGGTTGAAGAAATACGTCATCACTGAACCACTATCTTTGTCTGATCCCCCTTCAACTCTAAATCAACCTTTGTACATTGTTTTCACTCTAAACCAGCGGTGAGATGTGGTAGATACAGAGAATTTTTTTCCTGTATGCCTTCAAATGGTTTGTTCTTTTTAAGACGCTGCATGCTGAGGATAACTGTACGGCAATCGACTGCATTTATTCTAGTGAGTGAACCCTGTAATGGATGATAAGGGCAGAGCTGCAGGGCTAGTTGAGTTTAAAATGAAAGATCTTTTAATCTGAATTGTAATTTCAACATTTTAAATGTATTTTTTAATTGGATATTTTTTCCCAAAGGACAGGCTAATCGAGGTGTTTTATTGCATCTGAAATTGTACAGACGTTTGGCATGAACAAAAAACAGGTCTTACCTTGAAGTGCTGAAATGTTAAAACCTGTATCAGCAGGGACACGGCGACAGATAAACCTGCCACTCTGTCTGTACCCCTCAGCGTCAGATAGATCAAAAGCTCTATAAAAATTCACATGGTGAATGCTAAACCCAGTTCTGTTCAGACACAGTTTGGTCCTGAGAGTTGAAGTATGGAAGCCCCAGAGATAACGGTGTCATGGGTGGTGTTAAGAATATTCATTGTTTGAGGACCAAGAGTTGGTCTCAAATAGACCAAGAAGTTTCCCTGTAAAGTATAACAATATTTATTAACGTAACAGCATGATAAGTCTACAACAGAAACACAGCTGCAGTCTCCCCCCCACGCCAGTGATCCACAGACCACGTTGAAGCAGTTAGCTGTCTACCAGCAGCGTGGAGGAAAGGCCTCCATCTTCTGTTTATATCCGGCATTTCTACTCTCTGGTCCTTCCGGTCTCCTCTTCTCTCATTGGTTGGTGGCGGGGGCCGGATCCTGCTGGCCCCTTGTCGTCTCATGGGCAAATCCCCGTCTCTTCTATTGGCTAGCGTCGACGGAGGCTGGTCCAGGGCACGTTCTCAGAGGCCCAAGAGAGGGTCAGAAGGAGATAGTGGTGCCAGAAGGATTAGATGATATGCTGGACACCCGGAACTCGTGGATCCAAGAGGCGAGGACTCTGCCTGTGCTCCAACCAGAAACCAACACGCACCACACTCAATAATATACATTTAATATGTCATAAGGGACTGCCCTATTTCTATTTCACAAAGTATAAATATTGTGTGATGTCACATGTCGAGGCTCTGGGTGGAAATGAATGTGTATCCCTATCACAACTGGAAATAAATCAGCTTTATTATAACCTTACTACTTGATTTGGACTCCTTGCCTTGTAAATAAATTCTAAAACTCAACACCCTCTACTCATACATACGATATACTATCGGCTACATGCTAACTGAGGATAAAACAATCACATTCTGTACGACCGGAAGTTCAAAAACCCGGTCCGTCGAGAAACAGTGAATTATATCATACATCAATGTTCCGTTTCAATATGTTGATTATTCTTACAGTGGGCTCTATGGAAATTCCCAACGATACCAGTGTCAGGAAAACGCCTGGCCCTTGGGGGCTAGAGTGGTGCAGAGATGACATACTGTTAGCATCGCAGCGGCTCCCATGATAAAAAGCAAATGGATGTGATATGCCAGAAATCATTTATTTGGCATATACATGTTTATTTATTTCCATCTTGGTACCGAAGGGTAATCTCCACATATTAATAACATGCTTATGTTTTTTAAGCATAATACAATCAAATAGAATATATCTGTATCTTCATCATACAAAGTACAATTACATTTCTTTGGCAATTCTCACTGCAGTAATACAAATTGAAAAAGAGTTGTTCTTCTTGTAATAACGATTTCATCAAGGGAAAACGCGCTGTATTTTTGTACTTTCAATGCATTTTTAATATATATAAAGTTAAATAATTAATTTTAATATAAAAATATTAAAGATTAATCGAACATTGATCGTTAATTCTCCAGACGATCCTCACCCCTATCTCTGAGCATCATAAGTTGACACTGAGCATCCAAGCTACGGTTTAGGAGCCCAGATACCGGTAGTAGAGAATGTAACAGAACTTTTGTTCATGAAATTTTACGTTTGTCTCAGTCCTTTCCTTAATCTTCCATTAAAAAAAATCGTCACTCGAGTCCGAATCCAGGACTCGAGTACTCCAAGTCTGCAAGTATGTATTATATATCGTGTTGCAGGCTGGGCCGTATATGCCATATGGCCAACCATCGGTACAACTTCACACATCATAATTTAAAAAAATAAAACTCACTCTTCACCGCCAACTGCTTTTCGATAGGGTCAAATATTCTTTCTAAACTACACTATCTATGCACTATAAACTTTATTACGCCGTCTACAGCCAAATCACAACAGTGTTTCACTGCAAATGTGTGGAAAAAAAAGCACTAGCTGAAAAAAATGATGGTGCCAGTAGACAAACACCCAGCTCGGCTGCGAGTAGTGGCTGAATTAAAAACAAATCCCACAATTAATAGCCTTTTCATAAAAGCAAAAAGTAATGAAGGCCAGAAACATGAACAGTGACAGAGCATGTTGAGCAAGCGAACAATGTTAGCCTTGAACGTAACATGCTAATGGTGGTCGAAGAGGAGGAAAGAGATGAGGACGAGGACGTTTCTCTCATGATGTGTTTTGTAGATTTGGAGAAGGTGTATGACCAGGTTCCCAGGGAGATACTTTGGGAGGTTCTGCAGGAGTATAGGGGGAGGGGTCTCTACTTAGGGCCATCCAATCTCTGTACTCCCAAAGCGAGAGCTGTGTCCGGACCCTCTGCAGTAAGTCGGACCCATTTCCGCCATGACTGCGCTTTGTCACCAATCCTGTTTGTGATATTCATGGAGAGGATTTCGAGGCGTAGTCGTGGGGGAGGGGGTCTGCAGTTCGGTGGGCTAAGGATTGCACCACTGCTTTTTGCAGATGATGTGGTCCTAATGGCTTCATCGGTCTGTGACCTTCAGCACTCACTGGATCGGTTCGCGGCCAAGTGTGAAGCGGCTGGGATGAGGATCAGCACCTCCAAATCTCAGGCCATGGTTCTCAGCAGGAAACCGATGGACTGTCCACTCCAGGTAGGGAATGAAGCCTTACCCCAAGTGAAGGAGTTCAAGTATCTCGAGGTCTTGTTCTCGAGTGAGGGAAAAATGGAGTGTGAGATGGGCCGGAGAATCGGAGCAGCGGGAGCGGTACTGCAGTCGCTTTACCGCACCGTTGTGACGAAAAGAGAGCTGAGCCAGAAGGCAAAGCTCTCTGTCTACCGGGCCATCTTGGTTCCTACCCTCACCTATGGTCATGAAGGATGGGTCATGACCGAAAGAACGAGATCGCGGATACAAGCGGCCGAAATGGGATTTCTCCGCAGGGTGGCTGGCATCTCCCTTAGGGATAAGGTGAGAAGTTCAGTCATCCGGGAGGGACTCGGAGTAGAACCGCTGCTCCTTCGCGTTGAAAGGAGCCAGTTGAGGTGGTTTGGGCACCTAGTGAGGATGCCACCTGGGCGCCTCCCTAAGGAGGAGTTCCAGGCACGTCCAGCTGGGAAGAGACCGAGGGGTAGACCTAGGACCAGGTGGAGGGATTATATCTCTTCGCTGGCCTGGGAGTGCCTTGGAATCCCCCAGTCAGAGCTGGTTTGATGTGGCCTGGGAAAGGTACGTTTGGGGCTGTCCTCCTCGACCCGACCCCGGATAAGCGGGAGAAGATGGATGGATGGAAAATATAGTGTATTGCGAACTGTTATTTTAAAAGAACTGCTATATGAACAAAAGTTCGATGACATTTGGTTTGCAAACACTTTAAACAAATAAGGAGCATTTTAACAGCAGTATTCCCTTTACCCAGTAGCAGTTAAAATATTACTTGTTAATCTCAACTTCAATATTAATTAATGTAATCAAATCAAATACACAACCAAAGCTATTTGCCACCTAGAAACACAAGTTACCCCTCCAGTGATAAGAGATTCAACTTTGCAGTGGTTACAAATAACTCTGGTTCTATCAGCTCCTCTGTCCGGAAGAGATGTAAAATCAAAGTTCGGTACCTTTCTCTATGTTTCTGTCCCCGCCACTTCTTCTCTGTTTCGGTTCATGAGAGCGCGGCAGGAGTCTTAGGCCCGCCAAATGCCGCCCATCCTAAGCCAATACTGAACAACATCCCACCCTCCTGTGACCCATGGTTTGTCTGTATGTGTATTCAGAGCCATTGAGCAGCAGACTTTCAAAATAGTCATATTAATAAAATAAACTGTACTGTAATAATTATTCATTGTGTTAATAACGCATTGAATTGCCCAGCCCTAATTTTTACATATTTTTCTTGTATTTTCTTTTATTATATTTATCTTTCTGGATGTTTTAACTTGTTTTTATGAGGCACAACTTGTAGTTAGGAAAGTGTGTGCTGTATACTTTGAAGTTTTACTGCATATTCTTCTTTAGCATTTTTTCCTATTGAAAATAATAGTCAGATTTCTGTGTTCTCAATTACTAATTAATAAGTTGTTTGATCCATCTTAAGTTTACAGAATTGGATCAGGTCCTGTTGACTTTGCAGCTATGTATGATTATAGAGAGGTTAGAAAGAAGAGAGCCTGCCTGGGCTCCAGCAGGTCAGTCGAGAGTTGTGGAGCTTTGTCTCCAAAAGCTCAGTCTCTTCTGTTTTTAGCCTATTGTTAAAACACAGCAGATGTTTTACTCACTCAAAATAAATTAACATTAATAAACAGGTCACACTAAAAAAGACTTGTCTCGCTTTACCAAAGTGTGACATGGTACTTTGGAGCAGTCACAACTTTAATGAAAACAAATCACCAGACAATGGGAACATGAAGAAGATGCACACACCCAGTCAGCCAGTCTGGACATAATTAAGCTCTCAGTGTAATTCTTGTAGCCCCAAACAGAACATGGGAAATGTTGATGCAAATGTTACCCCAACAGTCAAGAAGCCATTAATGGAAACATTTCAGATATATCTTGGTGCAGCCATGCTTCAACATTGATATAGTAAAGCCTCTACTGAAGTATAACCTTTGAGGTACATGCAATAGACGGAATACTTGTGATCAGCAAATCTCATATGTGTTAAAGGTCCCCTATTATGCAAAATGTACTTTGTGATGTCTTTTATACATAAATATGTGTCCCCAGTGTGTGAGAAGAAGTGTCAGAAAATACACCCCTCTCTCTTTTCCTCATTACCCACATCTCTAAGAACAGGGTGCGATGGAGTTGATCCAGATTCATATCTGAAATGTGGGCTGGCTTTACATTGAACTCCTGGCAAAGTCTATCACCCCTACTATGACTGCTAAACTGGACTATTCTTTACTGAAACATTGCAAGCTTCAGGATGGGTAAGGTCTAACTTGACCCTAAGTCAATCGAGGAGATTGTTCAGCTTTATTTTCGTTCGACACTTGTTGATACAAGTCTATTCTCCCAGTCTGCACACAACGCAAATGACCATTGTGACTGTATGACCAGTGATGGTTACAGCACATCTGCTCCCTGCCATTACTGACGTTCTGTCTGCAGCCTGATAACAGCAGCTGACCTTCAGTCTCTGTTGGCTTGCATTCACTTCATTGAAATTCTCATCTCGGACTGTATGAACACACAGTATGCTTTTGGCTGTCTCTAGCTATTACTGTGGAGATGAATCACCATAAATAAATCCAATTAAGGACATCAAGTAAAGTGAACAACCATTAAACATGTTTCTGGATTCTTCGTGCAATGTGGAGGTAAGCGAGAAAAACAACATATTCTACAAATATTCAAGGTATCACAGGAGGAGTCATTTTTGAGATATTGTACTTTGCGAAATTTATGATGCATGCTCATTTTGTTTGCTAACGAACTAACGTTTTCCATAGGCACCAAACACAAAGTAAAATTAAGGATGATGGGACTGTCCTCAGTATGATCTGCTCACAAACCAAAGTCATGGACACGTTTAAAAGTTGACCTGTCGATGGCAATACATGAAGTCAGAGGACCAGAGTAGAAAATATATGTCTTACATCATGGCATTCTGTACTTATCCTTACTCCCAGAGAAATGTAACTGCTGGCATTAGATATAAAAGTTAGAGAATCACCAAAGTCAGTTGGATTCATCCTCTGACAAATGAAAAGACAGAACCTCATTGAAATGATTGTAACTGTTACAGACTTGTTTCACAAACCAAAAGTGGAAGTAGTGTCAGGAGATCAGTGTGCTCTTGTTAAATCAAATGTCAAGGCAAAAGTAAATGACCCATAGATAGAAGGATGTAATGTCCCCAATAGGGAAATGGGTTTCTGCCGATGCTTCATGTCCACAAAGTGCAACATATTGAACCAAAATGATGGACGGATTGTTTAATCCTGAATCCTATTACCTAGATTTCCTCCTACCAGCCGTTTACCAGCTTCATATAATATGTTCATGACCTGATTATCATGATATGATATTAACTATTTAAAGTAAGCTCTGTGTGAGAGGCACACCTTCTTATCTCTTCATCTGCATTAACCTGCACCAGTTTCCCTCTCTTCTCCATGTGGACGAGTACAACGTTGCAACCGATTTCAACATATTGCACCATAGCAGCGTGACAAGAAGGGCACATGATCACTTTGTCAATTTGGGGGATTTCTTTTCAGATTAAGAGTTTGAGAGGATTCTTCATAAAGGTGCGGGCCTGCACAGCATTTTTATATCTTGTCCCACAGAACGTTTTTTGTGACAGCTGCCAGAGTTTTTCTTCAAATCATGCAAGGAGGATGATTTGAAGCGACACTACACAAGAGAAATTTCAAGCAATGACTGGCACGTAATGAAAGATATCAATCTATAATACATTCCTCCTAAAACCAAAACAGATTACAAATCACATAAGGCAACAGCAGCTAAAATCACGGTGCAGCACTCGCAGTCATACAGGTCAATGGTAGTAAGCTAACAGCGCTAATTTTTCCAGACATAGAGAAATATCGTGTGGACAATAGTTTGTAGGAAGTAATCAATTCAAATCAAATCATTTCGAATCCTCAATTTGCATAGTTTAGGCAAACAAATCCACCTATAGCTTAGCATTATTATAAATATTTCAAAGCGAATAGTGTCAATAGAGTGTTTATTCTAATGATTAGATGGTTAAATTATATTGAGTTTGAAACTACCCCCTAGCATCACAGTAACATATCTCACATTGTCACGCAAAAACACACTCTTTGTCCCACATGTGGCTTGTTGGCGCCTGGTCAGCCAAGCGCACCATCAAGGACGATAACAGGTGTATGAGTATATAACACATGGCACTCTATCATCACATGCCTAAAGAGCTGGAGCACCTACTTCTTTTTGTATCCAAACCCCTTTCAGAGTTGCATATTAATCTTATTGATACATGTTGATACTCTTTCTAGTTTTTGTACATTTTCATAATATATATTCATTCATCTTTTTACATAAAGACTAATATGAACATGAACCAACAGGTTTATTTTCAAATGCTTTTTCCAGACACATGCTCCAGTTGTTCCTTCTCTCTCTGCAGCAGAGTCCCTCGATTTCCCAGGCCAGACCACATGATTTATCACACGATTCCACAAAAGTGCAACTTCAGATGTTTACTCCGTCAAAACATCACATTCATTTTTCATGGATATGGATGCATGCCACTTTCTCCGAATCGTTCCTGCAGCCCAGGGATGGAGAGAGAGACTTTACCTGTCTCTCTGCAGAGAAAACTGAAGGCCTACTGAAAGCAATTAAAGTGTTAGTCTTCACATCCCTGAGCACAGCAACATAATGTATGCACCACTGGCCATCCACGGGACATATGAATGGTGTCAGGATGGAAGACTCCTTATGGGAGGGTGGTGGAGATGATGATCTTAGAGGTTAGATAGGTGTGTGTAGCAGTCTGTGCTTCTTCTTCAAACCCTGCTCACATTAGAGGCGTCGCCTGGCCAGGCCATCAGGGTCTATAGCCCCAGATGTTTAAGAAAGAGCCACAGATCTCAAGATCCGTTTCTTCACAACATAAAGAACATTTAAAAAAAAAACAGGATCTGTTTGCCTGACATACCGAGCATATGTTATAACCCTCACACACAATATGACACAGTACAGCACAAGCACATCTGGATCTCTGTGTGTCATTCAAGTTTGTGTGTGTGTGTGTGTGTGTGTGTGTGTGTGTGTGTGTGTGTGTGTGTGTGTGTGTGTGGGTGTGTGTGTGTGTGTGTGTGTGGGTGGAGCGCATTTTGTGTGAGTGAGCTAGAGAGAGAGAGAGAGAGAGAGAGAGAGAAAGAGAGACCTCACCGGTAATGGGGATTGATGTTGTTGTTATCATCTGGTTAGCTAGCTGCGTTACAGATAATCATAACCTGTTCATCAACAAGGTTGAGCGACCCTCTCCTGTCAGACTGAGAGGCGCTAGAACTCCCTCGTGACAATCAGCTGATAACTACAGCTCAGACTGAGAAGCTCTGATAACTACAGCTCAGACTGAGAGGCTCTGATCACTGCAGTTCAGACTGAGAGGCTCTGATCACTACAGCTCAGACTGAGAAGCTCTGATAACTACAGCTCAGACTGAGAGGCTCTGATCACTGCAGTTCAGACTGAGAGGCTCTGATCACTACAGTTCAGACTGAGAGGCTCTGATAACTACAGCTTGGACTGAGAGGCTCTGATCACTACAGCTGATAACTACAGCTCAGTTGAGAGGCTCTGATAACTATAGCTCAGTTGAGAGGCTCTGATAACTACAGCTCAGACTGAGAAGCTCTGATAACTACAGCTCAGACTGAGAGGCTCTGATCACTGCAGTTCAGACTGAGAGGCTCTGATCACTGCAGTTCAGACTGAGAGGCTCTGATCACTACAGCTCAGGGGAGAGGCTCTGATAACTACAGCTTAGACTGAGAGGCTCTGATCACTACAGCTGATAACTACAGCTCAGTTGAGAGGCTCTGATAACTATAGCTCAGTTGAGAGGCTCTGATAACTACAGCTCAGTTGAGAGGCTCTGATAACTACAGCTCAGTTGAGAAGCTCTGATAACTATAGCTCAGTTGAGAGGCTCTGATAACTACAGCTCAGTTGAGAGGTTCTGATAACTACAGCTCAGGTGAGAGGCTCTGATCACTGCAGTTCAGACTGAGAGACTCTGATCACTACAGTTCAGACTGAGAGGCTAGAACTCCCTCGTGACAATCAGCTGATAACTACAGCTCAGACTGAGAGGCTCTGATCACTGCAGTTCAGACTGAGAGGCTCTGATAACTATAGCTCAGTTGAGAGGCTCTGATAACTACAGCTCAGACTGAGAAGCTCTGATAACTACAGCTCAGACTGAGAGGCTCTGATCACTGCAGTTCAGACTGAGAGGCTCTGATCACTGCAGTTCAGACTGAGAGGCTCTGATCACTACAGCTCAGGGGAGAGGCTCTGATAACTACAGCTTAGACTGAGAGGCTCTGATCACTACAGCTGATAACTACAGCTCAGTTGAGAGGCTCTGATAACTATAGCTCAGATGAGAGGCTCTGATAACTACAGCTCAGTTGAGAGGCTCTGATAACTACAGCTCAGTTGAGAAGCTCTGATAACTATAGCTCAGTTGAGAGGCTCTGATAACTACAGCTCAGTTGAGAGGCTCTGATAACTACAGCTCAGGTGAGAGGCTCTGATCACTGCAGTTCAGACTGAGAGACTCTGATCACTACAGTTCAGACTGAGAGGCTAGAACTCCCTCGTGACAATCAGCTGATTGAGGCTATGATTGTCTCAAAGAGTCCTTAGGACGACATTGTTTGTTCTTTGAGTTGAAGCCACACAGTTTGTTGACCGCTGCGCTGCATGGAGAAAAAGAACATTTAGGTTGTTTACTTTATTCCATTTTCACTGTTTACCTGTGTCAACATCGTCTGGTAAAACCAATTAATGTGCCTGCAAAAGAAGCCAACCGTGAAAAAAGGAGTTTGAAATAGAAAAGGAAAATAAAGATATACAAAATAATATTTGTGTGTGATGTGTGAGCATGTCGGCCTAGGGGCATACCAAAGGACAGAAAGGTTTCAAGGTTTTATTTTTCATATGCACAGCATATACAACGTATATGTTGGCAATGAAATTATGTCCCATGCTCCTCCAACAACTCAACATACATGGTGCAAATAAGATAAATAAAATAGTGCAAAAAGAGAGAAGAATATTTACAATAACAACAATAAAGATTTGAGGATGTGAAATATATACATATGTGGAATACATTGAAAGTATTCAAATACTTTACACTGTTGAATGAGGAGGTATGGACAGATGCATATATTATGTATAACAGATGTGTATGGCAGATATGTATAATATATAGATATGTGTACTATAAACAGATATGTATGGCAGATGTGTATAATATATAGATATGTGTACTATAAACAGATGTATATGGCAGATGTGTATAATATATAGATATGTGTACTATAAACAGATATGTATGGCAGATGTGTATAATATATATATATATATATGTATGTGTGTACTATAAACAGATGTGAGTAGACATTCACAGAGCTCAGGAGTTCAGCAGTCTTATAGCCTGTGGTATAAAACTGTCCCTGAGTCTGGTGGTCTTGGTCCAGATGCTGCCCTCCTTTTTCCACTGGTTTGTCTGAGTTTTAATTTGATACTTTTCCTTGGTTGTACTTTTTTCTACGTTTCTGTCAACAGCTTTTTTTATAAATAAAAGCTCGCCCTCTGTTACGTTTGAACCCCTGCCTCCTCTATTTGCTTCTGCACCTGGGTCCTTCCCCCAATCCTGACAGTACGTCACGACCAAAGAATGGACCCAGCAGAAAAATGCTATGGAGCCTCGTGTGGGAACGGCCGAATGCTACACTGCCCTTGCCCCGTCCTCCTTGTCACTTCAAGGTTTTGCCCCGGCCTTCACATTGCTCCCAGGCCGAGTCAAGGCCGACATGCTTCCAGCTGCGGTCCGGCCCACTCTATCCCCTCCTACCCTGTCGGTGGCCCGACCGACTCCAGCCATTCCTGCCCTGTCGGCGGCCCGGTCGACTCCAGCCACTCCTGTCCGGTCTGCGGCCCGGCCCATACCAGTCCCACCTGTCCAGTCGGCTCCAGCCTTGCCTCCAGTCTCGCCAGTCCTGTCGACTCCGGCCTGGCCTGTCCTGTCAACTCCGGCCTGGCCTGTTGTGTCGACTCCGGCCTCGCCTGTCCAGTCGGCTCTGGCCTGGCCTGTCCAGTTGACTCCGGCCTGGCCTGTCCAGTGGATTCCAGTCTCGCCTGTCCAGTCGACTCCAGTCTTGCCAGTCTTGTCGGCTCCAGCCGTGCCTCCAGTCTCACCAGTCCTGTCGACTCCAGCCGTGCCTGTCCAGTGGACTCCAGTCTCGCCTGTCCAGTCGGCTCCAGCCTTGCCTCCAGTCTCACCAGTCCTGTCGACTCCGATCTGGCCTGTTCTGTCGACTCCGGCCTGGCCTGTCGTGTCGACTCCGGCCTGGCCTGTCCATTTGGCTCCAGCCTTGCCTCCAGCCTCGCCTGTCCAGTCGACTCCAGCATCGTCTGTCCTGCTAACTCCAGTCTCGCCTGTCCAGTCGACTCCAGCCTTGCATCCAGTCTCGCCTGTTCCTGCTCCGTTGGGGGTCCCGCCTTCACCTGTTCCCATGGAGGTCCAGCCGACATCTGTTCCTGCTCCATTGGGGTCCTGCCGTCACCTGTTCTGATGGGGGTCTCGCCAACGCCTACTCCTGTCCTGGTTGGGGTCCCGTGGAGACCTGTTCTGCCGGGGATCTAGCCGACATCATGTCCTGCTCCGTTGGGGGTCCTGCTGTCACCTGTTCCGATGGGGGTCCCGCCGACACCTAATCCTGCACCGTTGGGGGTCTTGCCATCACCTGTTCTGATGGGGGTCCCGCCAACACCTGCACCTGCTTCGTTGGGGGCCCTGCCGTCGCCTGTTCCGATGGGGGTCCCACCAACACCTGCTCCGTTCCCGTTGGGGGTCCCAACATTACGCGTTCCGATGGGGGTCCCGCCAACACCTACACCTGCTCCATTTGAGGCCCTGCCGTCCCCTGTTCCGATGGGGGTCCCGCCAACACCTGATCCTGCGCTGTTGGGGGCCCCACCTTCACCTGTTCCGATGGGGGTCCCGCCAACACCTGTTCCTGCTCCGTTGGGGGTCCTGCCGTCACCTGTTCTGATGGGGGTCCCGCCAACACCTGCTCTGTTGGGGGTCCCACCGTCACCTGTTCCGATGGGGGTCCCGCCAACACCTGTTCCTGCTCCGTTGGGGGTCTTGCCGTCACCTGTTCTGATGGGGGTCCCGCCAACATCTGCTCCGTTGGGGGTCCTGCCGTCACCTGTTCCGATGGGGCCCCCGCCAACAGCTGATCGTGTTCCGTTGGGGGTCCCTCGTCACCTGTTCCGTTGGGGGTCCTGCCAATGTCTGCTCCTGTTCCGTTGGGGGACCTGCTGTCACCTGTTCCGATGGGGGTCCAGCCAACACTTGTTCCTGCTCCAGGTCCTCCGGAGCGGTCTTGCAGCCCTCCAGAGGGGTCCCACTGCTGCCTACGCCGTCCCGAGCATGGTCCTTTCATCCTCCAGCCCGACCTCCAGAGGCGTCTCGCCGTCTTCCAGCCCGTCCTCCAGAGGCGTCTCGCCGTCTTCCAGCCCGTCCTCCAGAGGCGTCTCGCCGTCTTCCAGCCCTTCCTCCAGAGGCGTCTCAACGCCCTCCTGCCCGTCCTCCAGAGGCGTCTCGCCGTCCTCCAGAGGCATCTCATCGCCCTCCTGCCCAGCCCCCAATGTGTCCCCGTCACGGCCTCCAGCCCCGTCTTGGGCCCCGTCTTCGTCACCGAGTTCCCTAGCCTCGGCCTTCACCCGTTTCTGGGGCCTCACGGCCTCTGCCTTGCTCCCGGGCCGTTGAAGTATATCTTGTTTTGTCACTTCCTGTCTTGTCTTGTCACTTCTTGTCTTGTCTAGTTTACTTCCTGTCTTTAGTTTCCCTCCTGTCTGATTGTCACTGATCGTGCCCACCTGTTGCCCCTGTGTGTCTCCTCCACCTTCCCAGCTGTTTCTTGTCTTGTGATTACCCTCCTCTGTATTTAGTCTGTGCTTTCCTTTGTGTTCTTTGTTGTGTCGTCGTCATTGTTCGTCCTTTCTTGCTGTTTCCCCGTGATGTCTTGGATCGCCCTTTTTCAGCCCTCCTTTTTCCATTGGTTTGTCTGAGTTTTAATGTTATACTTTTCCTTGGTTGTACTTTTTTCTGCGTTTCTGTCAACAGCTTTTTTTTATAAATAAAAGCTCGCCCTCTGTTAAGTTTGAACACCTGCCTCCTCTATTTGCTTTTGCACCTGGGTCGTTCCCCCAATCCTGACAAGGTCCTTCCGGTTTCGTCACCTCTCATTGGTTAGTGGCAACAGAGCGGGTCTTCGGCACATCTTCTTCTGTCGCTGTCTTATGACGTAACCATATCACGTGTCTTATAATATCCTTGTTACACAATTCATCTGATATTCGTGGGGAATATTACATAACTAAACACATAACGAGGTTGATATTGTAGCGTCAATGAGTGGGATTTGGAGATGGCGTGTTTAGTATGTAACTCCACGAGTCATTGTCCTTGGGCCAAATTAACTCCAGTAAAGTAAACACACTTGTTTTAAACTGTATTTTAGTTTTACTGTCCTATATTATGAAATTGAATAATTTCATACCTGTGTTTCATTAATTCCCGTCATTCTGCTTATACTCACATACACAATATACCATTAGCTACATGCTACTTGAGGCTAAAAACAATAACATTTGTTGACCAGAAGTTCAAGTTTCAGTCTGTCCGGAAACAGTGAACTATGCCCTTTAAAGTTCCATTTCAATATATTGACTTATTCTCACAACCCCCAGCTCCGCACGGCAAAGAAGAGCACACTGGCCACCACACAGTGGTAGAATTGAAGGACCTGAGCCTCCTCCTGCAAAGAGCATCAGTGTTGTCAAACATATATTTTCTCCCGGAGAAATTATGATGGGAATGACAATAATTATGCATTACATTAATTCACACTACACAAATAATGTCTTGTTTTTATTTATTTTATTCAAGTATTGCCAGTTCTGCACAACCCTCCAAATAGTTTGCACATCAAAAAGCTACCTCTCATCCACTTTCCGTAGCAACACTGCAAACATTTAATTAGATTATAATATTCTGAGTACTTTGCAATAGTATACTGCACAGTTGTTAGGTATATCCAGATTTCATGTAAATAATCATTTATATTTTAACGTATAACAGTTTTTTATAATTGTTTTTATTTAATTTTCTGGTTGTAATTCTTCCTTTCATCTTCTTTAACTGTGTTTATGTCTGCACCATGTACGCAAAGGCAAATTCCTAATATGTGTTAAACTACTTGCTACTAAACGTGATTCTGTTTCTGATGGTGATTCTGAATAGTGATGCATTGGAGAAGTAGCATCCCAAAGGCTCCCTCGACAAAATGCAATGGGACTTTTCCATTGGGTTTTGGAATACTGCAGATATTACGCTCTGTGGCAAACACACGTTATGATACTTTAACAGGATACTCTTCACATATTAACACCACTTCTGTAATTGCCGAAGCAAAAGCAATTGCCAGAAGTAAATTCATGTTAACCACAGACTTTATTTCAGGCACCAAACAAAAAAACACAATAAAAAGAACATTGACTTTGAGACGAGATAACTGTAAGTTCTGCAATGCTAGCTGATCTACTGAACTTAGGGATTCCTGCACCACTTTGTAGCTAATTCTTTTAGCTGAGACCCTTTCTTTTGCTGATTATATCCTAAAATCTCCCACAGCATCCACAAAACTACCTGGATTACGGAAACGCATGGCAAAGCAGAAATCTGCAGCGCACTACTCCTCGCACTGACCCCATACACAGATAAATCAGTACCATCAAGGTACTAACACCGTCCTCTTTAATATAATACTACTAATAATAATAATAATAATAATAATAACAATAATAACAACAATAACAATAATAACAGTACTACAGCTTTATTTATACAGCAGGTGCAGCATAGCAACACTATATAACATTTTAACAGTTTAAGAAACACCACAAGGTAAAACGTATGTTATTATACATAATATCAAATATATCTCAGAAATATAAAGGAAAATCGGAATTGATACAACAAACTAAAAATATCTCAAAATGCTTTGGAGCAGGTTGTGTGAGCAGCATAGAATCGGAGGATGAAACCCTAGAATCGGAGGATGAAACCCTCTTTATTAGTCACATACATGCACACAGCAGAGCACACACAGTGAAATTGGTCCTCTGCATTTAACCCATCCTAGTACTAGGAGCAGTGGGCAGCTATCGTGCAGCGCCCGGGGAGCAATGGGGAGTGGGGGATTGAAGGTGTCCGGTGCCTTGCTCAAGGGCACCACAGCAGGGCCTAGGAGGTGAACTGGGACCTCTCCAAGTAGCAGTCCACTTTCCATATTTTCAAGTCTGTTCGGGGACTTGAACCGGCGACCCTACGATTCCCAGTCCAAGCCCCTACTGACTGAGCCACTGCTAGCATAAATTACCATGTGATGTGTACAGGTAAGTGAACCACCGTGATACCTTTTAAAATCCAGAGATAACCCTGAGTTTACCACGCTAACATCAAACCATGTTCATAGCACAGGCCTGATCCAGATCTGTTGTTTGTCTGGAAAGCCCCTGGATGAAGACACACTGCCCTTACTGTGCTACACTGAAGAATACACCAGTATAGTGTGATGAACTCATTGTTGCAACATATGATGGATGTGCATGACAGATAAGCTGACCTTCTAACCCACTCGTGGACTCCAGCATGCGGAATGGGCACTTCTTTAAGTACCTGCTATCTTTCCTCCGTTTGGCCCTAACAAGATAAATACTTCCCGCCAGGCTCTTTGCGGGTATTCCTCCCATTGAAGGACAGTTTGATTTTGCAGACGGTGCATGTGCTTAATCCTCTATTTATGCAAAAGGATTTTCTGAGAGAGATGTAAAGGGGGCACTGTGACAGGAGCTTCCCAGTACGCGTACACACTGGGACTCAGGAGAAGCATTCATCTGTCTTAGGGAGCATTTGCTATGCTTATCTTAATTGATGGCAAGCTATTTCTGGCTCCCCCCCCCCCTCTACTCCACCGGCTCTCTTTCTCTCTCTCTCACTCTTCCCCACTCTCAATTTCCTCTCTTTCTGTTTATCTCACTCTCTTTTCTTTAGTCCCCTTACTCTGTCTCTGACTCAATCTGTATCTTCTCTGTTCTTCCAGGGTGATTTATTGGCTGTGGTCTACCAGGTCTGAATTTCTACCTACATAATGGAAATCATGTGATGCCTAATGCCAGCAGAGATGCAGGCTAGCTCCCCGGAGGGGCGTTTACAGGCCAAATGTGCCTCTGTGTTCCAACCAGAATTTTAGTCAAGTCACTATGCCTCGAGTCCAATTCCAGCTTGAAGTCTCCAGTGTTCAAGTCCAAGTCATTAAAAAAATGTCCAATTCGAGTCCGAGTTGAGTCCACGACTCATCCAAGTCAAGTCCGAGTCGAGTTCCTATTGATCAAGTTCAGGGGGGGGGGGACACGATAGCAGAGCGAACAGGTACAGGAGGCATAGAGCGAGCAGATCATTATCCATTAGTTAATCGATCGCGGATGGCGTCGTGCTCGCAGACGAATGAAAAAAACCAAAACAACTAAATGGGTCACAAAATACACTTGGGCGGCCGTTAATGTACCTGGGCGGCCCGCCCAAGTAAAGTCTATGTGTGGGAAACCCTGTGTTGTTAAACTTCAAAAAAAGATAACTGTGGTCCTGCAGCTCATAGGCGTGTCCTAATGGCGGGCGCTATGAGCTTTCATATGCAGTGAAAGGGCGAATAAGAGAGCTTGATACACACATCATTCACAAAGATGTATGCGTCAAGCTCTATTATTGGCCCCCTAGCTCCGGCTGTGAACCACGTAGGATCTCGCGGGAGAATGCATCAGAAAGAATAGAGTCTACCGATTCCAGCAACATTTCTACGCCATATTATGGCATATATATTAATAGAAACATATGGAGTCCCAGACTCGAGTACTACAACACTGGCTCCAACACATACACACACACACACACACACACACACACACACACACACACACACACACACACACACACACACACACACACACACACACACACGCACACAAAAAACACAAAGTGTTGCCTAGGTTTACCTTATAGAGCATGTCTTTAGTCTTTCCATGACAATTTCCAGGAGTCAGCTGTTTCATTCCAAAGGTTTCAGATTTACTCTCTTATCCCATCCCCAGTGATCTTGCATCATGAGCACGGAACGCTATAATTAATCTGATTGAGTGAATGATTTAGTGGCCAGTCTTTAATACATTATTGGCATCGATACCTATGTCCCACTTGGCTTATCGACACATCCATTTATCAAAACCTCCCACAGGTTGGGAATGTTTTTCCACATGCGCAAACACCAGCTCACGTAAGAGCTACATTTGGTGACTTCATGCTTTCAGACAGAATATGCCATGAATCTTTGATAGCTCTGAAGTGCGGATCTCAAGGGATCCTACTCAGTCTTTCATGAGTTGTGATGAAAGACGGCAGATTCTGTCCGAGTCTTTGAGGATCCAGGAAATACCGTCAGGGTAGTAAAAGGGTTTTTTAAATCAATGTCTGGGTTTTTCAAGTATTGCCGGATGTATGCTAATACACAAACTGTCTGTATGTATGACATATAATATTGGAAGTGTGTTTTCACTGGCTGTCAGATGAATCAAGTGGTTGATCCGGATTATGTTGCAGTTGTGAATCTGTAGGTAGATGAATGCTGAATCAAAATTAAAATGTGAGAATGCATAACATTTATTAAGAGCTGGATTTACTGCAGGAAGGAAGGAAATGTTCAGGGTATATTCATCCGACCAAATACGCTTTCACAAGGAATGGACAACATATTCCAAGACTCCACTGATGATTTATTTTTAATCTGCAGCTAGTTCATGGTTTAGACTCAAACAATAAATACATAACAAGGAAAAACTTGCTCCTTGAGAATTAATTTTCCCAAACTCCCAAACTGGGATTCAACAATGTCCCAGTTTGGGATTAATAAAGTAATTCTTATCTTATAACAACAGACTTCTCCTCTCTGGCCTCTGAAGGTGAGGGTCTGTCAGCAAACAAAACTAAATGTTTCCACATAATTGACTATACCTCACTTTATTTTGAACAGATCCAGCCTACAACACGTTCCTGCACATGGCACTGCAGTGTGGATGCTGATTGGTCAGTTTTAAACAACCACTGTCAAGGGTCACAATCGGTTGTTCATTGATTAAACCAGGGAATGGACTTTGTTGATTTCCAAAGATCCATTGTCCTCTCCTGTCTGGTGGGACTACAAAAGGGTGATAAAAGCTAGCCATTACTTTTGATCTCTGCCTTGTTATAGTCATAATTTTGGTTTTTGTCTCCAAAGCTCCATACATTTCCTCATTAATTACTCGGGCATAGATATATATAGATACTTTATTTTAAGTACTTATAAAAACATCAACGTGTGCTGCAATTGAAGCTCCTTCACTGGGGCCTGCATTTTTTACAAAGTCAAATGATTTAGCAGTAGTGGTAACAGGCATACATATAAACAACTAAGATAAATTAAAAATAGATTCAAACCATGTGGAAATGTAATTTGCTTTGCCCAGAACATGAATGTTACTGTGTCAGCTTCCTCCTGAAAACAATAAATTACAGAACATAGCAGTTTTAGTTTCAAACTTTTAATAATGAGAACTCAACTTTTTCATTATAGTGATACAATGATTGAGCAACTGTAGAACTTAGGGAAATGAGATCAATTATTTTGTTATCTCCACTAGACAAATGAAAGTTCTCCCTGAGTTTAGAGTTTGCATTTTGTGCTGCCTACAAGAGAGGAGAGTGAACCAGCTGACCTCTGGACGGACTGAAGTAGAACTGTCAAAATGGGAAAGGGATTGATCACCTGGAACAGCTTCAACATTGACTCCTATCCAAGTGGCTCCTTTCAGCAGGATAACATGGGTTTTTCCTGAGAAGTCGGACATCAGTCAGACATGTCTCCACACTTGGTTGAAGTGTCAGTGAAGGGGAAAGCAGCTCCACAGAGCCCCGCTGAGAGGAGGAGAGTGCGCCTCAGTTGCTGCTGTTGTGCTGACAGCTGTCATTCTGACAAAGGCTAGAAGACAAGACTTCTTATGAGCAAATGTGTCAATAAACAACAATGTTTTTCTGGTACATATCTTATGTTGACAGAGAATCAGTCCCTCTCGGCTCTGCAAAGCTTTCTAGAATAATTCAGCTCATTCTTTGAGTACTACATTCCACCTTATTACTGTTTACTGTTTGAGGCTGTGAGAATAATCAATATATTGTGCTGGAACTTTAAAGGACATTATTCACGGTAGCAGTGTTGCCCCACAGACCAGATGGTGGGCGACACCTTGGAGCTCCGGTTTCCGGTTGGTATTTGTTTTTAGCCTCACAGTAGCATGTAGCTAATAGTATATTGTGTATGTGAGTATAAGCAGAATGACGCGAATAAATGAAAAACAGGTATGAAATTATTCAATTTCATAATATACGACAGTAAAACTTAAATACAGTTTAAAACAAGTGTCTTTACATTACTGGAGTTAATTTGGCCCTCAAAGTGCACTAGTTTGATTCATTTAACTTCCAATTTTTTTTGTATCTTCCCGGGGGGGGGGGGGGGGGGGGGGCATGCCCCGGACCCCCCTAGAAGATTTTAGGTCCACCCTAGTGGCATAGTTAGGCCTATTTTAGGTGGGCTTCGGGGCATTCACGTCTCATGCTTCTTTTTGAAGAATAACCTTTTCAAAAAGAAAATATTTCACTTAATTGTAATCTGTTATGGTATTTATAATACTTTGATTGATTGATTGATATATTTTTCATATTAGTGTTAGTTGTGCCCCCTCCGCTTACCAAGACCACAAAGTTCTATTCGATCTAGCATCTTGAAGTTGCTCTCAAAGTGCACCAGATGCATGCAATTCACTTTAAAATGTAAAAAACATTCTGCCCGGGGGAACATGCCCCCAGACCCCCCCAAAGGATGTGAAGACCACTCTGCTCCTAAGACATGTCAACATGACTAAGGCCAGGTAAAAATGACCTGGTTAACATTAACAATATATTGACGACACGACCAGCATGCAACACTATGGCTGTGTTGTGGCTTTGCTCAGTGCAAAACTCCCAGACTAACTTATCCATCATCAGGCCATCTGAGTTCCTTTAATGGTTATTGTACTACCATGCAGGTGAAAGAAGAAAAAAACCGTGTAGCTATCAAAGTTATCATTTGTGGAAGCAAATCATTACGGACTGCTTAATGAACCCAATAAAACCAAGGCCCAGGGAGCGCAAATATTAGTAGTGGCCGAACGGTGGTACTACAACTTACGTGTCATTTGGCCCAAAAATAATTGTATCCCTTGACTTACATTGGGAACTCAGCAGATATTTTTGCATTAACTAAACACACTACCCAGTACGGAAAAGTTTATAGAACTTTTTTGAATCATGAGGGTCTAAAAGTCGTAAAATGCACAAAAACACAAATTCAGTTTGTTTCCTCTCCATTCATTTGACTGATCCGAGAGGTGTAGATCAAAGGCGGGCATAATGGAAACAGCGACTATTGCAAGCCCCCAGGAAGTGCTCCGGACTTTTAGTAAAATATTGGTAGTGACCAAACTCGGGGTACTACAACTTCTTCATCAGTCCGTGACTTCACCTGGCCCAGAAAGACTTACATTGGGAAGAGACTTCTGTAAATCAGTGGTCCTTAAAGTTGTAAAATGCGCTAAAACCGAATCCAGGTTTATTTTCTCTCTCCATTTATTCTACTGAGCCGAGAGCGGGAGATCGGGGGCGGGGCTTAAGGGGAAACCCAACTGCGCATGCTCTGTGCTCTCCATAGTCAGGCATGATGGGTAATTTGTGACGTTTTGCTCTCAAGAATGTCAGGTCATTTTGTCTTCATGCACCAATGAGCAGCTCTCATAGGAATGAACGACGGCCCGCCTCCAACGCTATATCTAGTTCTTATACTGTACTGACCAGGTGTACTGTGCTCCGGAAAGTCTGCCATTTTGGCTTAATGTCCTGGGCCGTCTCCAACGCTGAATCCAGTTCTCTTAATACATCCAGGGTAAAACTCAACACCACCATAGTGTTACATTTATTAAGGAGGGAAAAACCCTGGTTTAACAATTCCTTAATATTGTAGTAATGTGTTCACCAAAGCAACCCCATCGCTGTTGGGGTCCATGCCAAGTCTCTTATGCCCTGTTCCAATACCCGTACTTTCCGCCCTTTCCGCCCTGTGTTTGGGTACGTAGGGTGTTCCATTTCTAGTCGCGGCAGTGAAGTGCACTGTAAAATACCCGGATAACGCCCTCAAATCGTCCATTTTTTGAAGTGTGGAGTTACTGGACACTCAACCGCACTCAACGGCCGCCATATTGTCTACGTACAACCTACGTAGCGGAAGTTACGTACGTACGTACGTGCCCGCGAAAACAGAAAGGAGAAAATTGATAAAATGGCTGACGAAGCGAGCGACAACGTATCAAAAACAGATTAAGGTTCACGAACAAAAGCAGTACAACAATGGCATCCATTTTGACAAAAGATATGAATTATTGTATTTTTCGCGGTTTCTGGGGGTTTCGTTGTACACATCCAACGTAATTTCCGGTAAGTGCGGCAGGCAGGGTGAAGTTTGGAACGATACTCAGCCGTCGAATTTCGCCCACTCTCTGAGGGCGGACAGTGCACAGTGCACAGTACACAGTACACAGAACGGGTAACGGAACAGGGCATTATTTTTCATTTCCACGCTCATCCGGGAGTTGTTCTAGGGCGCCATCTTAAGGGGCGTCCCATGGCGCTTATTTGTGCATGGAGGAGCAAGGTGCGATAACTTGTCCGAATCGAAAATACACCATGACCATATCCTGGGATATTAGATTAGGAATTTGAAATTCATGATATCAATAAATGCAGACGTCAATAATTAAATTAACAATATAAACGCTTTCTACCGGTTGAACAGGTCCACTCAATACAGTACAGAGAATAACTGCAGAGGGCAGGGGGTTATTAATGTGCAGGTGTGTGTGAAACAGGTAACACACTGCTGCTCTGGCATTGATAACTGTGTTCCTTTTACTAGTAGTAGAATAGCGCACATGTCTGCAAACACACACTCCTTCAAAAATCTCTGCAGCTGTTAAAGCGACCGATCAGCTGTCGGCGTCATCACAAACAGACGTCGCTTCACGTGACGCTCCGAGGAAAGGACGTCCCATTGCTCTTAAAACACATTTCCTTGCTTCCTCTCTCTTTGTGTGGTTAAGGGATTAAGATGCAAGGTTGGTTGCGCCACTTCCGTGACATACCCAACACAGCTCTCAAAACAGCAAATGTAGGTGCAGATGTCTGTGAATTCCCACCAGTTGCTGGCAGCAGCTTTACGTTTCAACAGGCATGCAGGTCACACACGGGCCACTCTGAGGCTCATTGATCTGACAATTATGAGTCTGGAATTAAAGATAAAATGATGCACTATGAGTACACTGCTCTTGGTTTGCTTGGTCTATCATTCCATACCAGCTTCTCTTCTTCTGGATTTTATTCGGAGGAGCGCCTACGAGCTTATCATCACAGTTCACAGTTCATCTGTGATTGCCTGAGCTCCGTCTCCCCTCCAATATCTCAACACACACAAACCCATACGCAGGGGTTGGATGACTTTATACACACACACACACACACACAGACACACACACACAGACACACACACACACACACACACACACACACACACACACACACACACACACACACACACACACACACACACACACACACACACACACACACACACACACACACACACACACACACACACACACACAAGCTTCATTATTCTTACTGAGATGTGCCACCAGGCACAGATATATGGATGGATATTTAATTGCTATTGTTTTTGTCCTCTCCCTCTGGTCCACCCTGATTTTTTCCCCTATATTTTTTCTGTTTCCATTCCAGCTCTGCTTCAGGGGTTTACAGAAAAGACTGAGATACAATTTGCCATCATAATCTCCTCTGCCTTAGCCAGGCTATGCTTGGCTGGCGCTGTGTGTGTGTGTGTGTGTGTGTGTGTGTGTGTGTGTGTGTGTGTGTGTGTGTGTGTGTGTGTGTCTGTGTGTGTGTGTGTGTGTGTGTGTGTGTGTGTGTGTGTATTTTTCTCAGTGTTTGCTTTAGGTGATGAGAGTAATTGAAAAAGACTGTCACGTATGAAGTGTCTGGACAACCTGTGTGTGTACGAGCATGTATTCTGCTCGACAAAGGTTAAGGCATGCCAATAGACTCAGTAATACACTCAATATTAATCTGTTTGATTCTATACCACATATTGTATCATTGTAAACATGAATGATCATTGATTTGATTAATTATATCTTAATTATACAAAGTTATATAAAATGTTAATTTAAGCGTGTTTGCTGAATAAGAGGTTTGAAGCTAGGCGAGCCATGACAGAGATGTCCAAACTAAAGCGCTTGATATGGATGTACTGTGTTACGTGGTAATGCAGGTTATAATTGCAAAAGCAGGCGAATGCCTGTGCGAATAATGCTGTATATGTTGCATTTATTTAAATATTAATGATGGTTAAAATATACGAACATTTAATAACGTAATTTCTCTTGTTCTTCAGTTTTGAGAAAACTCTACATGACACGTGCAAAACATCATTTTTTATTTTATTTGAATAAATATTTTTATTCGATTTTTCGTTCATATACAACAATACTTGACACATACAATGTTTCCAGGTAGACTTGTTAAGAGGTAGTAAGCGGTTTGTCTTACAGTGTATGCTGAAAACAACAACCAATTTAACCTAAGCCAGAACGGCCTCTATGACTGAACCTTAGTTACCCATTATCCCTTCCTACCCAGCAAAAACAAAAAACAACAAAAACAAAAACAAAAAACAACAAAAACAAAAAACAAGAAGAAGAAGGGCGGGGGGCCAATAGGGTTGTAAAGGCCAATACCCGGCGCTTTGTCACAGGGAGAATAGGTGTTCTAAGTGGGGGGGAACCAAACAGGGCCATGCAAGGCTCAGGAATAAGATCCATCTCAAGCACCATTGCAAGTGTATCAAAAATTTGGCACCAGAAGCCGGTAAGGTTCGGACAGGACCAAAACATGTGTGTGTGGTTGGCAGGTGATTGTTTACACCTATTACAACTGTCACTGGTGCCTGGGTAAATCTTCGCCAGCGGAGTGTTTGTGTAGTGCACTCTGAAAGAACCTTACATTGTAACAAGCTGTGCCTAGCACACATGGAGGACGAGTGAACTAGCTTAAGAATTTGGTCCCACCGGCTGTCTGATATTGGTACTCCTATCTCCTCCTCCCAAATCCGCTTCAGGCGAGTCACCTGGTCAGGGTTAAGGGAATCAATGGATGTGGCGTCAAACAAGTGTGAGCATAGGACCAGTATCTGTGGAGGAACTCCAGGCCTGAAGGGGGCAGAGAGAGCTCACCCAGACACCCAACAGACAGGATGCAACCCATGTTTCTGGAGGGACCGATTTCACCTGCGCACCTCTAATCAAGCATGAGTATAAAATGTTTGGAGTTAGCTCGGCGAGCCCTCTTTGCTCGGTCTCCTCAGCCTACTGACAGCTCATGTTCAACCACAGACGCAACTGGTATGGACTTCAAATATTTAGTTTGAAAGAATCATTTGTTTGCTGTTTTCTGTTTGATTTTGATCTGTTTTGAATTTAAATGAGATGTTTAGTTTAATGATCATGATTGATGCGTACTGATGCATACTTTTGTTTCTTAAAGGTTATCAACCTATTCTTCCTCTGGAATTTCACTTTGTGCCATCAATCTGAAAGAAAATAAATCACCAGAACGGAGCAGAGTTGTCCCCTTGCATTATTTGTGTTGAACAAGCCGTTTTCAAGTTTGGGCAGAGCTGAATCTGAATCTTAACATCTGGATAACTTGGCAGTTGATAACCACCTTGATAACCAGCGTGGCAGTGAAGACCCCAGGATTAAAGCCTGAAGAAAGGAAGAGGATAAACTTTACCTCATGACCTCAATCAACTTCTCAAAGAGGAAAAGGAAAATGAGAGTCGGCCAAAATCTCCTTGGTGAAGAGGTGAGAGAGAACACTCCAAACCCACTGACGAGAAGACAACTGCTAAGCCAAGTAGCAAGCCTGTATGACCCGATAGGCCTTGTCACACCTGTCAAACAGAAGGGTGCTATTCTTGTCAGGAAGGCATTTCAGGAAGCTGGAGGCAAAGCTCTGACCAGAGACACTTGGGACAAACCTCTGTCTGAAAAATTGAGGGAAGAAGCCATCCTGCTGTTTGAGGAATACACACGTCTTAGCCAAATCACCTTCCACAGAAGCCTCACACCAGTCGATTGGATTGGAAAACCTTGGGGAGTAACATTCTCTGATGGAAGTGACAAGAGCTATGGAGCTGTGGTGTACTTCCGATGGGAAACTGAACAATCCAAAGAGACAGCTATGGATATCAAACCTTCTTTGCGAACAGAGTTGGAGAGATCCAGAAATCCACCTCTGTCGAAGACTGGTGGTGGATCCCAGGAGACCTGAACATTGCTGACCTCGTAACAAGAGGAGCACGGCCAGAAAACCTTAAAGAGGATTCTGTGTGGCAGAACGGACCAGACTTTCTGAAGGACCCTGTGGAAGAGTGGCCAAAAAAGTCAGCCAAAGAAGTCGCTGCATTTGGCAAAGAAGGCATAGACCAGCTCCAAAGGAAGTCTTTCACAGCAGCACTGACCAGAACCAAGGTCAAAAAACAAAGGGATGTCCCTTCTTTTACTGCAATGCCAGAGTCTCCAGTCTCAATTCAAGTGATGAGTGGCCAGGAGGATGCACAGCAAAGTAGCCCTGATGGAAAAGAACCCAAGATCCAATTCCAGAGAGTACCAGCTGGTTCTGCAATGGAGAGAATCCTTGACATCAGGAAGTTCAGCAATTTGACCAAGCTGACCAGAGTCATTGCCTGGGTATGGAGAGCTGTAAAGAAGTGGAAGGAACTACTGACAAAGACCTCAGTCTCTAGGAAGCCAAAGTGGGAGGGAATTCCTTCAACACCAGAGATAACGTCCCGAGCTAAAGAAGCTGTACTCACCATTGCAGAATACTGTGAAGATGCACTCCGCGATCTATTCCTTGCGGCTCAAGAAGGTGAAACCTTTCCAGACACCACACTGAACAGACTTGTCGTGTACAAGGAGGAAGACACAGGACTTTTGCTCTGTGGAGGAAGATTCCAAATATTTAACGAGGACAAAACTACAGTACCAATTATACCATATGATGCATGGATATCCACTCTTCTAGCTCAAGAAGCCCACGATGCAAACCATGAAGAAATAGCGGGCACACTACTCTGGATGAGAAGCAGAGCCTGGGTGATAAAAGGCTGGAAACTGGCTCAGAAGATTGTTGACAGCTGTGTGACATGCAGAAAAGCTCGGGCAAGAAAGTGCCAGCAGATCATGGGAGACCTTCCATTGGAGCGGATAACACCGGCCAAACCATTTGAGTACACAACAGTGGACTTATTGGGACCTTGTGAAGTCAAGGATGAGGTGAGAAAGAAAGTCAAGCTCAAGGTGTGGGGAATTGTCTTCTGCTGCATGGCATCCAGAGCTATGCACACAGATGTTGTCAGTGACCAGTCAACTGAAGGCTTCTTACTGGCGTACCAGAGATTCACAGCACTTAGAGGGCATCCGAAGAAACTGTGGTCAGATCCTGGAAAGAACTTTGTGGGAGCCAGACCGGCCCTCAAAGAGCTCTACCTCTTTCTGGACCAACGGGGAAAATCTGAGCTTGAGAATGAAGCTTCCAAGCATGGAACAGAATGGAGTTGGAAAATCCACCCAGCAGACTCTCCTCACAGGAATGGAGCTGCAGAAGCAGCTGTTCGTGCTGTGAAGCGGGCCTTGCAAAACCTGGGAGGAGAAGGACTCTTCACATGGAGTGAGTTCCAGACATTCTTGTTCATGGCTGCCAATCTTGCTAATGAAAGACCCATTGATGCCAGGGTGCAGAGTCGGGAGGACTGCATAGACTACATTAGCCCAAATACCCTTCTGCTTGGACGGACTGGACCCAGAGGAGATCTTGGAAGCTTTAACTTTGAAGGCTACCCCTACAGAAGATTGAGGGCTATTCAAACAGAAATCGACCGATTCTGGAGGAAATGGAGTCAGTTAGCTGGGCCCAACCTATTCGTGAGGACTAAGTGGCACACAGTGCAAAGGAATGTGGCAGTTGGAGATGTTGTCTGGCTAGCGGACCAAAACGCCCTGAGGGGTCAGTATAGGCTCGCCAAAGTGATCAATGTCAACGCTGACAAGAAGGGCATCGTCAGGGATGTTCACGTCAGAACTTTTCCTAGCCACCCTGTCCCAACTATGAAGCCTGCTCAAAACCAGAAAGCAAAAATACTCAAAACCAAAATATCAGCTACAGTTCTTCACAGAGATGTCAGGCGTATCATTGTCCTACTTCCGATTGAAGAGCAACACTGAAAGGGCAACTTAAACTAACCCTGCCCAACACTAAGGTGCTGTGACCTCCTTGGGTTCAAGAACCAGGAGGTCAAGTGGGAGGTGTGGCGTCAAACAAGTGTGAGCATAGGACCAGTATCTGTGGAGGAACTCCAGGCCTGAAGGGGGCAGAGAGAGCTCACCCAGACACCCAACAGACAGGATGCAACCCATGTTTCTGGAGGGACCGATTTCACCTGCGCACCTCTAATCAAGCATGAGTATAAAATGTTTGGAGTTAGCTCGGCGAGCCCTCTTTGCTCGGTCTCCTCAGCCTACTGACAGCTCATGTTCAACCACAGACGCAACTGGGATGGACTTCAAATATTTAGTTTGAAAGAATCATTTGTTTGCTGTTTTCTGTTTGATTTTGATCTGTTTTGAATTTAAATGAGATGTTTAGTTTAATGATCATGATTGATGCGTACTGATGCATACTTTTGTTTCTTAAAGGTTATCAACCTATTCTTCCTCTGGAATTTCACTTTGTGCCATCAATCTGAAAGAAAATAAATCACCAGAACGGAACAGATTTGTCCCCTTGCATTATTTGTGTTGAACAAGCCGTTTTCAAGTTTGGGCAGAGCTGAATCTGAATCTTAACATCTGGATAACTTGACAATGGAGTTGTAGATCACTGAGATGGAGCATCTTTGGTCAGGGTCGAGGGTGAGCAAGGAGTCAATCAGAGACCCGGGTGGGTGGCTGGGGAAGTGAGGGTAGGTGGTTTGGACAAAGTGCCTGGCTTGAAGAAAACGGAAAAAGTTAGAGTGAGGTAATTCGAGCCTGGCTGCAAGCTCTGTAAAATCAGTAAAAATGTTTTTTTTGTAAAGGTCCTTGACATGCAGCAGGCCTTTGTTTCGCCAGATATTAAAAGTAGGGTCTGACAGGGAGGGTGGAAATAGATAGTTTTTAACAATCGGGGCTAAAGTTGAAGATTCATTCAAGCCACAATGTTTACGGAATTGCATCCAAATTTTCAGGGAGTTGGTAACAACAGGGTTCTGTGAGACATTATGAATCTCGAGAGGGAGTCGCGCGGTAAGGAGGGACTGTAAAGAAAACTTTGAGGACCGTAGTTCTATCTGAGCCCATGAGGGACCTGTGTCAGCTCCTCTGTCAAACCAATGAATAAGTTTGTTAACGTTGCATGCCCAGTAATATTGGATGAGATTGGGTAGTACGAGACCGCCCAGCTTTTTGGGGAGTTGTAAAACAGCTTTTTTAATACGGGGTGGCTTGTTCAACCACAGAAACGACGATATTGTCTGGTCTAGCTGCTGAAAAAAGGATTTTCTCATAAAAATTGGAATATGCTGGAACAAATAGACGAATTTAGGGAGAATCACCATCTTTACCATGTTAACTCTAACAGTTAGGGAAAAGGGGAGAGGACCAGCGAGTCATATCAAGCTTACAAATTTTTGTTGAAGAGGTCCTCGAAGGAAGCAGCGACGAATACGCCTAGATATCGAAACCCCTCTGAGAAGACCCTAAATGGGAAAGAGGATGGTGGCATCTTCCTAGACAGGCGGTTGATAGGGAGAAGTTCGCTTTTATTACAATTTAATTTATAGCCAGAGTATCTGCCAAATTGGGTTAGAATGTCTGTAATAACAGGGATGGACGAGGCCGGGTTTGATACATACAACAGCAAATCGTCCGCGTACAAGGACAGCTTATGGTTGAAATTATTGCTGGTGATACCCTCGATTCTCTCCTCCCCCCGAAGCCAGATGGCAAGTGGTTCGACAGCTAAAGCAAATTGGAGGGGGGAGAGGGGCATCCCTGTCTGGTGCCTCTACGAAGGGCAAAGGAGGGCGACCTCACACCATTTGTAAGGATATGGGCAGTTGGGGAGTCATAAAGCAGTCTAATCCATGCAATAAAGTCAAAGCTGAAGCCAAGTTTTGACAGGATGTAGTACAGATACTCCCACTCAACCCAGTCAAACGCTTTCTCAGCGTCTAAAGAAATTACCACCTTAGGTATGACAGGGTTGGGGGAGCCGATAATGTTGAGAAGTCGTCTGGTGTTAAATGACGAATTCCTTCCAGCCATGAACCCAGTCTGGTCTGTGGAAATCAGGGCAGGCAGGGCTTGCTGCATACGAGTGGCTAGGACCTTGGTGAGAATCTTTTGGTCCACATTTAAAAGTGAGATGGGCCTATAGTTGCTACATTCAAGGGGATCCTTGTCTTTTTTTAACAAAAGAGAAATGTTAGCTTCAGATAGGGTTGGGGGCAATCTGCCACTAGTAAAAGATTCATTGTATGTGTTGTGACATTAACCAAATGTGGGGTTATTAGGTTCGAATTTGCTTTGTAGAATTCTACTACAAACCCGTCTGGGCCAGGGGACTTGCCATTTTGTAGCTGTCCAACCGCCTCCTGCACCTCCGCCAATGAGATAGGTGTGCCTAGTTTGTCAGCCAGATTACTATCGACTTTGGGATATGTAAGCATATCTAGGGGGTTGTGGCTCTTCCAGATTTCGGGCGGGTACTCTGAAGTGTACAGGTCAGAATAGAAATTTAAAAACGCATCATTTACTAATTTGGGGTCGGTGACCACTGCTCCTGATGGCAATTTTATCCTGGGGATCAGTCTCGAGAGAGCAGCAGTTCTAGCCTGATGGGCGAGAAGTTTGCCCGCCTTATCTCCCATTTCAAAGTAACGTTGCCTTGTTTTTAACAATTTTGTTTCAACCTTGGATGTTGACAAATGGTCGAGCTCAGCCTGAAATTTAAAACGTTGGTCATAAAGAGAGGGAGTGGGGGAGGCGGCATATTGTGTGTCAATTTTCAATAGTTGATCCGAGAGCCAGACCATCCTTTCCGTGTCCGCCTTTTTCTGCCGGGAGGCAAACGAGATCGCCTGTCCCCTCAGATATGCTTTACACGCCTCCCATAGAGTGCTTCTCGTGATGTCTGGGGTGTCGTTTGTCTGAAAGAAGTTGGCTATTTCCTCCTGGAAGAATTTTTGAAAACGTGGATTATTCAGTAACAAGTGGGACAGTTTCCATTGTGTGTGTGGAGGGCTGCGGTTAGGGAAAGTTATGACAACTGATGTAGGAGCATGGTCCGAAATAACTATACTGTGATACTCACTTGAATTGACCCAATGCAATAGCCTATTATCAACGAAAAAAAAGTCAATTCTTGAGTATGTACGATGAGCGTGGGAGAAAAACGAAAAGGCTTTGGTGGATGGATTAAGAGATCTCCAGGGATCACTTAGGCCAAGCTGGTTTAAAAAAGATTTCAATGTGGTAGCAGAGTTGGATAAAGTAAGGGGTCTAGAGGAGGACCTATCTAGAACAGGATCCTGAATAAGGTTGAAATCGCCACCTATAATCGGGTAATGACTGTCTATGTCAGGAAGGGAAGAGAAAAGATGGGTGATAAATTTGTCATCATCCCATACAGGGGCGTAGACACTCACTAAAATAACTGGGATGTCAAACAGCCTGCCTGATACGGCCACAAAACGCCCATTAGGGTCCTCAATAGATTTTGTTGGTTCAAATGTTATATTTTTGCTAATAATAATAGGCTACGTGCACGTAACTAAGGAGTTCTACTTCCGGCGCCTTGAGTGTACGCGTACCCATTTCCGGTTCACTGCAGTTTTTGGTTTTGATCGTGAAAAGATGGCATATTTCACCCGGTGTCTACAAGGTCTCCCAAAGATTGACGTGAAAGACGTCCACAGGATGGTCGACCACTGTTCACCTGCACCCGGTTGTAAGCGTGAAAAGGGATTTAAACTGTACATATCAAGTTACATCCACAACTTTGAAGGTAAGTCAAGCTGTTTGCGTTACCTAACGTCTCAGCTGTCAGCTCAGCTGTTAACGTTAGCAAGCTACATTGAATATCTAGCAGCTAAATACTTCTAAATCAAATCGTGTAAATGTACTAAATACTTTAAGTGTTATTCAATACGTTGTTATGTTGATACGATTAGCAACTGGTTGTGTTTATTTTAATTTCGGTGTTGTATTTCCCCTCAGTGTCCAGGAAAGATCCAGTGACAGGAGTAGTGTGTGTGAGGGCGTTATGTCATCCGTCAATGGACAAGTCAAAACCACCTCACAGTTTGAGTGTAGGATGAATGTAGCGTTAAGATAGTTACCCATGTTCCTGGGTTAACCGTGTTATTTTGGTTCTTTGCTCTCTAGGTTAACCAATTCACGTTATAATCTACCAGTGTATGCTGCCGTACTACTGTGTTTTCACTGATAGCAACCAGTGGTGTAGTATAGTTTGCTTTCCCATGTATGGTGAACATCCCAGCTAGGTATAATACATAAGATATGTCTAAAAGTTTATTTGAACCTGTGGAGTCTAGCTAGGTATACTGCAATTTTTAAGTGGGGATAATATGTGTACCTGCAAATCAAATAGACTGTATCACTGACAACACCAACACAGAACAAATCTAAAGAAAAAGATTATTAATTTTTTTTTAAATTTTTTTACATCTTGCTACAGGTGGGGCTGAAGGATTCAGTTTCTGTAGAGCTGGTCCATCACAGCTGTACATGTGTAGCTGGATCAGTGTTGTGTAACCATTGTGTGGCCCTACTTTTCCAGTCTGCACATTATTCACAGCTTGACATTCCAGTTGTTCCACCAGTGCTGAGCTGTACGGAGAGTGAACAACAGTGGCACAAGCCAAGAACCATGGCAAGTCTCGGGAATAATGTAACTATAATTGTCATGGCATTGGAATTTTTGGGGGTTTTAGCGCCACCTAGTGTCTTTCTAGTGAGGAAACACTCATTATTAATCCTGCCTTTTATTTTGATACTTACCTTCAGCTGATGTAACTTCCTGTGATGTCAAATCTAGCTAGAGTAGGAAGTTCATTACTTCAGTTGAGTCAGAACATGCCAAGGTGAAGAGATGCTCCTCCTTGAAGGACGTTCTTGCCCTTGTTAAGGCTTTGCTTGTAAGTCAATGTTTATGATTTTGTGTATGAAGGACCAATTTATGCTTTTATGCATCTTAAGTTAATTTGTAGTCACATTAATGGCAATAAATCGTTTTTGTGTAGATAGAATGTCTGAAGAACTTCTGCAAGTCATGTAGAGCGAGCAAGCTAACTAGTATGTTATTTTCCTCACGTGATTTCTATGCTACACTGTGTATGTATGTAGAAGGATGAAGCAAACACACTTTTATGTACATTTCTGTTTGTTTATTTAGTTTACGAAGGAGAAAAGGAAGAATTCTGTAAACTTGAAGGATGGAGTAAATGTTCAAAACCCACTTCTGCCTCAGAAAGTCATTCCATCGTTCTATTGTTAGCTGTCTGTCTAGTCAAGTGAATGGGCGCCTGGTGAGGACAGAACAATAATAACAATACTACATCTACCCACCGACATCATAAGCTCATCCCTGCTATTTGTGACCTATATTCACAGGGTATTAAACCAGGTCCCATCGAAAAGATGGCTGTGATGTCTGCCAAACCAAAGCAGAGGACCATGGCCGAGGGAGTAAGGTGAGAATTTGTTTTCTAGTTAGTAGCCTTTTAATTAATTTGTTAGGCCTACTTTTCTCAACCAATCAAGAAAACTGTAGTTTTGTTATGTTTAGTTATTACATGATGTATCTTACTGATGTTTATCCACTTTTCATATAGGTCCACACTGTACAAAGCCACCAGTGGAGAGTTGCTGGACCTGTCTGTTCTCAAAGTGTCAGAGATCTACAAAGAGTTCACCCCTGTTTCTGCACCAACCATTTGTACAATGGGTATCACCTGTGAGGTGCCACTGGTGAACTGTGCACTTGGTTTGGTACAAGTAGGTAGTCCTCTTTCATATCAACAACCCATGGCAAGAAGTCGCTCTGTTGCTCACCCTGATGCTCCACCACGTCCAGATTTGCCATTGGCTGGCTGCAGACTGGAAACATCGTGCTTTATGTCTGTTTTCTCTGAGCATCAACAGCTGCACTTCAAGTCACTTGAGGTTACCTGGGAAATGGCTAAGAACATAGAGGGTGCAACTAGGGGCCAAAGTGCATCTACAGACTGGCATAGACTGAGAAAACTTAGACTCACCTCATCACATTTTGGGGAAATATGCCATGCAAAACCTTGCACCTTAGAAAAGATGGCTGACCGGTTGCTCTAAGGGGTCCGTCAGACAGCAGCAATGAAGAGGGGTCTCGAAATGGAAGATGATGCCATCGAGGAGTATTGCCAGCTCAAGAGGGTGAACCACTACCCTTGTGGTTTTGTTATACACCCTGACACACCCTGGTTAGGCACATCCCCAGATGGGGTTGTCTTTGACCCAACAGAGTGTTCTGAATTCGGCCTCGTGGAAATAAAATGTCCAAACATTAAAAGCTATGTGGATTATCCACATCTGAAAATGAAAGACGGCAACCTGGAATTGAAGCCAGGTCATGGCTACTACTGGCAGGTGCAGGGTCAGCTGCTCCTAACGGGGATGGAGTGGTGCGATTTTGTGGTGTTTGCGGAGGAAGACACCCTGATTCAAAGAATATACAGGGACAGTGATGTGATACAAAAAATAAGAGAGAGAGAGCAGACTTCTTTTTTTTCTACACATACCTACATAAATATCTGTTGTATGATCAGTAAACAATGAATTCTTAGAAATGTCTTGTTCTGGTTGATTTCTCATTATAATGTGAGGCCTTCAAGTGGGTTGTTTTAAGTTTATTTATGGAGTTGTAAAATGTTTAGGATTGACCACTTCACTCAAAGTGTACACACCAATGTATTGCTAGATTTTAAACCAATATTCAATATGTGTGAGGACCACTTGAGGGAAATGAAGGGAAATAAAGTTGATATAGATTTTAAATAAATAATTTAATTAAAATACAAGTCAGTATATGTAAGGCAAAACTAAATTGTGGTGTGAATCAGTATATTGTTTGTCAAATAAATAGCAGCAACTTGGTTGATTTGTGGGATGTTTTCTTCTCTGCCACACAGACCGATGTTTCTTTGGCACTTGTCACACGGATCATCCTTGATGTTGCTGGCTCGATGAGCCTCCAGAATGGAATGGAATCTTTCAAACTAAATACAAAAAAATAACATTGTTAGTCATGGTGGACTAATTTAGTTACACAAGGTCAATTATCTTACTTTTTACTACTACTAATTTACATGAAGAGAAGACTTAACGAATGGCTGTGCCTAAACATCTGACTGAGTGCTGTAGGTAGTACATTTTCCGGCCTAATCATATCATTAATCATAAATGACAGTAATTTTACTTTTGATATTTGACACTTGAAGAAAAATACTCTTGTGGCACTGTGGTTAAATTAAAATACTCTTGTAAGGTGGTCTTTTACCGGAGACATATTTAACCATGTGTAGCCCATCTTTACTTTCACTGAAGTATAGGACTTGTGTGATTTTTAGTCTATCAATGTTAAAATGTAGGCTACCATCTAGTAGCATCTACCAGCTACATGATTCAAAGAGTCTGGTATTAGCAGGCTCGTTAATATGGTACAAGGCATGTATTTAAGTGCTGTGTCATATGATAATATCAGTATCAGCTTTCTGCAATCCAAAACAACCTTAATTACGATTTACCTGGTATAAAATCGGATGTCCTCCTCGTCCGACCCGGCATATCGCCTCAATCCAAAACAACTCCGCAGCTGGAGAGCCTCAATTTGCAGCTCCATCTCCTTCATTTTCTGGCAAAGACTTTCATTCTCTTCGGCCAACTGATCCGCGATCATAGCTGTTGTTTGAGTTAAACAATAATCATGATCCGGTGCGAGGGGAGCCACCTCCATCTCTTCTTCTGGGTCGACAAGAGGATGGCTCTCAGCTCTGGGTCTCCGCTCCCACACGCTCGCCCTCGGTGTTGGTACTTGAAAGTTATTCCAAGCAAAAAGAGCAGGGACGGTCCCTTTCTTCAACCTCCTCAATTTCCCCGGATTGACAACAAAATCGTCCTTTATGAAATGCCTGCTGCAAACACGAGTAACCTTGCTTGGTATGAAGTCGTCCCGCTGTACCTTCACCATCCATTCGGCTCGCACAGACACATCAACCGGAAAGCTATGGAAGCTAATAGTACTATTGTACCGAGACGAATTTGTACAAAGGGGTACATAACAATGTAGGGCCGACTTTTTGACTCGTTGATACGACATCTTTCTCTCTTTTATCCGAAATCCGCTCATTGTACTACATTTTACTCTATTACTCACCAACTCGAAACTAGCATCTCCGGGAAATCACCACAACAACACGACCTACCGGAAGTTGTCGAGCGTACACGCAACACACGGAAGTTAGCTGGAAGTTCCATTGTGCTCTTAGCCTATTGCCGCCCCTCTCGCCCTCGCGGAAAATTTAGAATGAAATACATGACTCATCCAAGGTCTTTTAATATGTGAAATCTCAGAGGACTTGAGGTGAGGTTCCTGAAGGAAATAAATATCCCCTCTGAGTTGTCTCAAGTGTGAAATCACTTTGTCCCTCTTAATTGTTCCATTGACTCCCCTAACATTCCACGACACAAACCTGCAGCTCTGGTTTTGAGGTGTAATTGTGTTATACATTACTCACCCTTGGTTAAGGGAAGATGTACAGTGACGATGCTTTTAGGGGGGAGGGGGAACAACATAAAGAGAACAGGGAAAGAAAAGAAAGAGAAGAGAGGAGAGAAGAAAAAACTAAACAAACAAAAACAAAAACACAACAACAATAGAAAACCCTATTAACACATTTAAAACCCCTATAGCTTCCAGTTGTTGTTTTTATATACTCACTGATCCCCATAACTCCACCACTCCCGCAGGACAAAATGTAACCCTTATAGAATAGACAGTCAGACAATAACAGAGAAAAGTTTAAGTGCCTCCCACATTGCAAGGTCTAAAACCAAACTACTCACATGTGAGCAAAAACAAATACAACAGTCACTGTGGAAAATTCCCCCAGAGTATTTTTAGACAAAGAAATAACAATGCAAGTTTTCCCACCATGCCATCCCTTTAGAGCAGTAGGGGGCGATATGCCCCAGGAATAGAAATCAATGACATAAGTAGAGAGGCTGCATCTTCACGTAGCATATATAAAAAAAATAAATAAAACATTCAACAGAATTCCAGGCATCTTTGTATTAAACGTTTAACTAATATTACCCCTAATAAAAATGAAAAGTATGGTCAAGGGTTAACCAAAACAAACAGGGGCAGACTCCATACACAACATCGGTTCAACAAGCCCAGACGGCGTTTTATTAAAACTAAGAGTCCCAGTGTTCAAAAAGCATCGTACGACACTAGTAAGAGTTCACAGTCACTGTGTGTTAAGTGTTATCGTGTCGAGACACTCTTACCGGGTGGGCGAGTCATCCCGAAGCCGGTAACGATATTAGCATTAGCCACTAGTAGATTAGCCTGAACACCGACTACAAAGTCGGGGCAGAGAAGCAACATCATGGGATGGGCGCGGACCTCACGAAGGCAGTGGCTTCTTCGACTGAGGAGAAACGTTTCTTATTGCCATCTTTCTTGGTGATTTGAAGCTTTGCTGGGTAAATGAGAGCTGGTCGGAGGCCTAGGTTATACAGCTTAGCCATGACATCGCGGTAGGCCGTACGTTGCTCTAAGACGTCGGGGCAATAGTCCCAGATGCGGACCGGCGAGTCACGGTACTTCAAGTCATTCCTCCGTTTGCGGGCTCCCGGATTATCAGCTCTTTGGTCTGGTGTCGGTGAAAACATACGATCACAGGCCTGGGCCTGTCTCCCTGTCGTGGTTTAGCAGCTAGGGAGCAGTGGGCTCGGTCTAGCTCTGGTGGGGTTTGTAGCACTTGGTCCCCGAATATCTCCATCAGGACTTCAGAGAAAATGGTCGTGGGTCGTGGACCCTCTATGGACTCTGGCAGGCCGACAATCCTGACGTTGTTAAGCCGGACGTTGTTAAGCCGGCTTCGTCCCTCGATGTTCTTGGTTTAGATCTTAGCACAAGCCTCTGCTAAAGTGGAGCATGGTACTTCGAGGGCCTGGATACGTCGTTCAGTTAAGTTGGCGTTGGTCTCCAAACTCGCAATTCGTTCACCAAAGTCAGTCACTGTGGCCTGTACTGTGTCTAGTTTAGCTTCAAGAGAGGCAAACGCCAACCTGAGGTCAGCAGACAGCGCTGTCGATATGGACTGGCGGTGCTCCTCCAGCAAGCTAGTCAGAGCGGGCATGCTAATCTGGCTAGCCGCGGCGGAGGAGTCGTCTCTTTTGGTGTCTTTTTCCTTAGTCTGCTTAGTTTTGGAGGTCATGAATCATGAAGAAGATATTACTCACTATTACTAGAGAGTCGTGTCGGATTTGGGTTATAAAGAGTTATGTTTTTTCAGGACAGTGCGGGAGAGCGCGATGCAAGCGTCTACTCCATTCGTCTCTCCACCAGAAGTCCGTGCAAAACACAATTTGTATAATGTCTCAAACCTTAGTATGTTAACTTAGCTGTTCATATGCTGCTAATCATTTTTAACCATGGATGAGTATTTATTTATGTTATTACTAGTATTTGCTGCTCTCTGTTATAATCAGCCTCTTACCTGCTGTGTCACTTTTGCTGTAATGCTGTAAACAAAGCCACAGTGAAGTAAAAAACTAGTACTTTTGGACAGTTACTGTGAGTTTGACAGTGTGAGATTCAGATCTGTTGGGTCTATCACTGGTACCGCCTGTCATACTGTGTGTGTTAGCAGCGTGTGTGGAACCTCAGTTGGTTGGTGTCACCGGTTAGAGCAGCCACATACTATCTAGGGAGCTGCTCAGCTGTTTCTCTTTTGGAGATTTGCTGCGCGCAATGTGCAGTCCACAGCAAAACCGACAGAAAACTGATATTTACACAGTGTAGTCATATTAATAATTACTATAGTGGTGCAGCAGCAGAGGGTTTTATCGTTCTGCCAGTCCACCAGCAGCTAGCTGTTGGTGTGATAGCCACTGACAGCTCGCTAACTCCCAGGACTGGACCTGCTGCTCCACTGCGGTTGCTGGCTGAAGGAGAGTGAGTAATGCATTCAGACACATGCCATGGGACAAATAAACAAGAGGAGTCAAACATAAGAGCTTAGAAATTATGTGTGTGTGTGTGTGTGTGTGTGTGTGTGTGTGTGTGTGTGTGTGTGTGTGTGTGTGTGTGTGTGTGTGTGTGTGTGTGTGTGTGTGTGTGTGTGTGTGTGTGTGTGTGTGTGTGTGTGTGGAGAGTAAAAGAGCTGGAGTAATTGAAGCTGATCTTAATAATTGAGGAGCCCACATCCCAGTCATGCAGTATGATTCATTTAGTTTCATCTCAGCTGTGGATTTGAGAGAAAATCTGCCTGGGGTTTGCTTGTGGTTCTTCTGCCTCATCTGAAACCAAATCAATTATGAGGAAATTAAACGTTTGTATTAATGATCCTTGTATATGTTTAAATTTGAATGTAAGCAGTGCAGTTTAGTTAGAGCACGGTTCCAGTGTGGAGTGTCTCCTAATGGTTAACAACACAGAGCAGCAGCAGCAGGCTGAGCCACACAGGCAAAAACATATTTCCTTCAGTTTTAGAGTTTTAAGCTATATTGTTTTTTTAAGGTGTTTATTCAACTAACTGTGTCTATGACTTTCTGTATTTACTCCAGAAATGTCCACTTCAGAAGCACTAGTATACACCAGATGTTTAAGTATCATTCCTAACTGTATGTGGAAGGAATGTTATTATACAGTATCACCAACAGCTTAATTTATATCAAAGATTGTTCCTAAATACATGGCATTGTTTTGATTAAGTGATACCAGATACATTGATCCCCTTGTGAAAGTCCTTTGACAGTAAAATAGCTGCAGAGGCTTTTCTCTCTGGTCTTGTAGTTCCTGCTCGGTGGCGTTTGTTTACCTTTTCCGCCAGATGTTGTGGTTGCCAGGTTCGTCATTTTCACGTAACTTGTGTGTCTGAAGTGTGACCAGACAACGGAGAAAACCCTTCACCAGTTCATGTAAAATGTCGAGATCACCTACAGACAACAACTCAAACTATGCTGGCCAAAAAATAAAAATAAAAATAAACAATATTCATACTCTAGCGACAGGATTCGAACCCGTACATTTGGGCAATATAAATATCAACCATGAATATTACTCATTACGCCACCGACCGACTCAAACAACGTGCTGCTTGAACCATATACATCTTATCAGTTCTTGTCAGCTGTTTACAATCACCGTTTGACATGGATGAAATAAACCCCACCATGTTAACTGGTGATATTCACAATATGACACAGGCAGAAGCTGCCAACGCAAGCCTCAAAAACGAATTCAAAAGCCGTGTGTTACGGACAAAACACAAGCATGGCCACCTCAAAGGATATTGCTTTGTTTTTTTGCCTAAAAAGTGCATACAGTGACCATTACAAAGCACATATCAAAGGCTATGAAAATAGCCGCTGTGAGATACGAACCCAGTCATGCTTTCAAAAGGTATTAATCCACTGCTTTACCGCTAATGGCCTGAGCTACTGTTCAGACGTTGAAACAACAAACTGAATATTTATTATTGACTATTTAAATGTAGCTGTTCCAAAAAAATGGGAAAAACAGTAACAATGACATTGAAATTGATCACTGGATGAAGTCAATTAGCAAATTGGGTGGCAAAGGAGATATATATACAGTGGGGCAAAAAAGTATTTAGTCAGCCAGCAATTGTGCAAGTTCTCCCATTTAAAGAGATGAGAGAGGCCTGTAATTTTTATCATAGGTACACTTCAACCATGAGAGACAAAATGAGAAAAAACAATCCAGGAAATCACATTGTAGGATTTTTAATGAATCAATTGGTCAATTCCTCGATAAAATAAGTATTTTGTCAATAACAAACAAGCAAGATTTCTGGCTCTCACAGACCTGTAACTTCTTCTTTAAGAGGCTCCTCTGTCCTCCACTCGTTACCTGTATTAATGGCACCTTTTTGAACTCGTTATCAGTATAAAAGACACCTGTCCACAACCTCAAACAGTCATACTCCAAACTCCACTATGGCCAAGACCAAAGAGCTGTCAAAGGAGACCAGAGACAAAATTGTAGACCTGCACCAGGCTGGGAAAAGTGAATCTGCAATAGGTAAGCAGCTTGGTGTGAAGAAATCAACTGTGGGAGCAATTATTAGAAAATGGAAGACATACAAGACCACTGCTAATCTCCCTCGATCTGGGGCTCCACGCAAGATCTCACCCCGTGGGTCAAAATGATCACAAGAACGGTGAGCAAAAATCCCAGAACCACACGGGGGGACGTAGTGAATGACCTGCAGAGAGCTGGGACCAAAGTAACAGAGGCTACCATCAGTAACACACTACGCCGCCAGGGACTTAAATCCTGCAGTTCCAGACGTGTCCCCCTGCTTAAGCCAGTACATGTCCAGGCCCGTCTGAAGTTTGCTAGAGGGCATTTGGATGATCCAGAAGAGGATTGGGAGAATGTCATATGGTCAGATGAAACCAAAATAGAACTTTTTGGTAAAAACTCAACTCGTCGTGTTTGGAGGAGAAAGAATGCAGAGTTGCATCCAAAGAACACCATACCTACTGTGAAGCATGGGGGTGGAAACATCATGCTTTGGGGATGTTTCTCTGCAAAGGGACCAGGACGACTGATCCGTGTAAAGGAAAGAATGAATGGGGCCATGTATCGTGAGATTTTGAGTGAAAACCTCCTTCCATCAGCAAGGGCACTGAAGATGAGGCGTGGCTGGGTCTTTCAGCATGACGATGATCCCAAACACACCGCCAGGGCAACGAAGGAGTGGCTTCGTAAGAAGCATTTCAAGGTCCTGGAGTTGCCTAGCCAGTCTCCAGATCTCAACCCCATAGAAAATCTTTGGAGGGAGTTGAAAGTCTGTGTTGCCCAGCGACAGCCCCAAAACTTCAGTGCTTTAGAGGAGATCTGCATGGAGGAATGGGCCAAAATACCAGCAACAGTGTGTGAAAACCTTGTGAAGACTTACAGAAAACGTTTGACCTCTGTCATTGCCAACAAAGGGTATATAACAAAGTATTGAGATGAACTTTTGTTATTGACCAAATATTTATTTTCCACAATCATTTGAAAATTAATTCATTAAAAATCCTACAATGTGATTTCCTGGATTTTTTTTTCTCATTCTGTCTCTCATAGTTGAGGTATACCTATGATAAAAATGACAGGCCTCTCTCATCTTTTTAAATGGGAGAACTTGCACAATTGGTGGCTGACTAAATACTTTTTTGCCCCACTGTATATATATACAGTGGTATGCAAAAGTTTGGGCACCCCTCTGAGATTTCATGACAATTTGCTTTTCCTTTATAATAGAAGATCACAGCAACAACATTTGTTTTCCTACAAAGATGTAGACGTTTTAGTGTTTTCCAGACCAAAATTCTTAGGGTAGCATTACATAGTTTTATTATAATAAAATAAAATGCAAAAAATGGGATGTGCAAAAGTTTGGGCACCCTTATAAATAGCATTCATTTCAACACCTGTACGGATTTATAGCTGACAGGTTGCTGCACAAAATTGCTTTGATTAGCTCATTAGACCTTCAATTACAAAGACAGGTGGAACCAATCATGAAAAAGGCTATTTAACATAGGTAATAGCTGGCTGTGCCTGGCCTAGGTTCTTTCTTAGGGAGTGGCAAGATGGGGACCTCAAAACAACTCTCCACTGACCTGAAAGCTAAGATAATCCAACATTATAAATTAGGAGAAGGGTACAAAAAATTATCTGACAGGTTTAAACTGTCTGTCTCCACAGTCAGAAACGTAGTTGTGAAATGGAAGGCCACAGGAACAGTCCGTGTGAAGGAAAGATGTGGTAGGCCGACAAAAATAGGGGAAAGGCACAGGCGAAGGATGGTGAAAATGGTCACAGAGAAGCCACAGACCACCTCCAGAGAACTACAACAACATCTGGCTGCTGATGGTGTAGTTGTTCACCGTTCCACAATCCAGCGTACTTTGCACCAGGAAGAGCTCATTGGAAGGGTGATGTGCAAAAAGCCTTTCCTGAGTGTTAATCACAAGAAGAGTCGCATGAGGTATGCAAAAGCACATCTGGACAAGCCAGAAGCATTTTGGAACAAAATACTGTGGTCAGATGAGACCAAGATTGAGTTATTTGGTCATAACATGAACAGGTATGCATGGCGAAAAAAACACACTGCATTCAATGAAAAGAACTTGTTGCCCACTGTAAAATTTGGTGGAGGATCTATCATGTTATGGGGCTGTGTGGCTAGCACAGGTACTGGAAAACTTGTTAAAGTTGAGGGCCACATGAATTCCTTACAGTACCAGGAGATTCTTGACAAGAATGTTCTAGAGTCAGTCACAAAGTTGAAGCTACGCCGGGGTTGGATTTTTCAGCAGGACAATGATCCTAAGCACCGATCAAAATCCACCAAGGAATTCATGCAGAAGCACAGGTACAATGTTCTGGAATGGCCATCCCAGTCCCCAGACCTTAACATCATTGAAAATGTATGGATTTATTTGAAGAAGGCTGTCCATGCACGGAGGCCAAGAAACCTGACTGAACTGGAGACGTTTTGTGTGGAAGAATGGGCCAAAATACCACCTGCCAGGCTTAAGGGACTTGTCTGTGGCTACAGGAGGCGTCTACAGGCCGTTATTGCAGCAAAAGGAGGCAATACTAAATATTAATGGAATTATTTCTTAGGGGTGCCCAAATTTATGCACATGCCTATTTTTGTTTGAATGCACATAAACATGTTTCTGTTTGACCAATAAAAGTTATTTCACTACTGAGATGTTTCTGTTACCATAAGGTATAACATATGTTAAAATGAAGTTGCTGCTTCAAAAGCTCAGCAAGTGACAAACTGATGCAGTGGTTTTCCTAAGGGGTGCCCAAACTTTTGCATACCACTGTATACCTGTTTAGACGGGCCATTTATAATCGTCAGCATGGATGGAAAAAGTGCTGACATATAATGTCAAAGAAGGGCAAGACCATGGATAATGTAGATAGACCAACTCGGGCATAGAGCCAGCACCACTGTCCCGCACAAATGGCAAACTGGTTTCCCATCTGCAATTACTGACCCATCCTCACCTCAGTCCCATCCTCACCTCAGTCCCCATCCCCACCTCAGTCCAGCCCTACATTTCCACAAATACAAGAAATACAAGCAGACACTCTGGAAACTGGTAATTATGGACTTATTTTGTTGATTGTTGATGAAACTGGTGACTGGTCCCTTTGATGAGCAGGGGATCAGCCATCTGCGAATGGACATAGCCCAACAGCTCATCAAGGAAACAGGTTGGTTTCTAATTTGTTTTCAGTTGTCATGCAAGTGCTATTTATTCCAGCCAATAACATGGCTATCTGTAATCAGCAGATGATTTGTCTGAGCTATGTCGGGTGTGTGGCGAACATGACACCCATGACGAATGGGTAAGACAAGTTTGGAGCACTTGAAGTTCATTACTGTAATGTTTTTATTATACAACTGTCCTAAAGCATATCTTTTGGTTTGCCCTTGTCTTCCAGACGGAGTGTACGCTTTGTAAAAGCTGGTATCACAGCCATTGTGTGGGGGAACCACCTGTGGACAAAGATTACAGTCCTGCATGTATTTGACGGCCAAACAATAAATAAAGTCCCTTGCCAAACCATGCCTCTATTTGAATGTATCCAGTGATGAAGTTGTAGCCAATTATGACAGTTTTTCTCAATTGGGAACAGCTACAAGTAAATAGTCAATAATAAACATTCAGTTTGTTGCTTCAACGTCTGAACAGTAGCTCAGGCCATTAGCGGTAAAGCAGTGGATTGATACCTTTTGAAAGCATGACTGGGTTCGTATCTCACAGCGGCTATTTTCATAGCGTTTGATATGTGCTTTGTAATGGTCACTATATGCACTTTTTAGGCAAAAAAACAAAGCAATATCCTTTGAGGTGGCCATGCTTGTCTATTGTCCGTAACACACGACTTTTGCATTCGTTTTTGAGGCTTGCGTTGGCAGCGTCTGCCTGTGTCATATTGTGAATATCACCAGTTAACATGGTGGGGTTTATTTCATCCATGTTAAACGATGACTGTAAACAGCTGACAAGAACTGACAACACTTAATGGTTCAAGCAGGGAATTGTTTGACCCGGTCGGTGGCATAATGAGTAACATTCATGGTTGACATATACATTACCCAAATGTACGGGTTCGAATCCTGTCGCTAGAGAATGAATATTGTTTATTTTCATTTTTATTTTTTGGCCAGCATATTTTGAGTTGTTGTCTGTAGGTGATCTCGACGTGCATTTTACATGAACTGGTGATGTTAACGTTTTTTCGCCGAGGTTTTCTACATTGTCTGGTCACACTCCAGACACACAAGTTACGTGAAAATTACGAACCTGGCAACCACAACATCTGGCGGAAAAGGTAAACAAACTCAACCAGTTAAACCGGAATCCAGTTAAACTGGAACACCGGAATCTAGTTAAACTGGAACACCGGCAGGTGCTAGCTGTAATAGCAGCTCCACTGAAACCTCACGTGGTAAGATAACAGGAACTTCAGTAACTCCTTCAACAGTAAGGCGTAGAGGAATGTGTAGGGTTTTTCATAAGTAGGAATAGGCGAACACAATCCAGGAAGCTTCTCATTAAGATTACTACGTTTATCAATACAATGATATGATAAATCTACAAACCAAACACAGCTGTGGTCCTTCCCCGTGTCACCGACCACGGTCCATATCGAAGTAGTTATCTGTCTACAGCAGCATAGGAAAGGCCTCGATCTCCTTTATCACAACTGTAAATGACTGCGTATTTCACTGTAATTTGTTTAATTTGTATTTGTAAGTACTGCACACATTTGCACATGTTTTAGTTTATTACAACTACATGGTTTCCTATTTGGCATGTAAAACGCAGAAGAGATTTTATTTTTAAATTCCTTTAGCGGAAGAAAACGACAACAGTATCCTGGCGGCAACAGCAGTGTTGGCTACACGTGAAGAGACGGTTCGCGCGTAGATGTATATTCGATCTTGCTTCTCCGATTAGGTTTTAATACTTAAAAACGTAAAACACCTAGCTACTGTGCGTGAACAAAGAACAAAATGACATCAAACTAAAGGCTGTCTGCCAGAGCTGTGCGTTACGGGAATGAACACTTCGTCTTAAAATCAGTTTTAAAAAATGCAGTTGCAAATGTGAGGACTACAGTGAAGAAGATACTATAAGTCCATACTATAAGGATTTAGCGCCTCAGTTGGAGAGAGAACAAGGTACGAATGTGTAGTTTAATTTCATGGTTTATTATTTTCTTTGACACTAGATTGACTGTTTGACGGCTGCTAGCGTCATTACTACATAACTTGATTCAAGGTTTTGAGGCTGTTTGTTTGTTTACATGTATTGTGCACTTTGATTCCTATATGTGTAACTGGGTTGTCATATGTATATTGCATTAATGTTTATTGTGTGTTTCACTCAGCTCTTACGCTGTGGATGGATTTTAATAAATTCGTGAAACATCAGTCCAAGAGTCCGACCATCGTCTTTCTGGGGATGCTACAACACCTTTTAACAGCTTTGTTGCTTCTTCTCCCATTGGTTGGCGCCAGGTCCTCGATTCTGTTTCTTCATCTTCTTCTGTCGCCCTCTTATGACATAGCCATAACACAGCTCTCATAATATCTTGTTAACACAATTCTTCTGTTGTTGTTGTTGTTGGGAAAAAGACATACCGTAATTTCCGGACTATAAGTTGCTACTTTTTTGAACCTCGCCGCTTATACAATGACGCGGCTAATTTATGGATTTTTCCCGCTTTCACAAGCTTCATGCTGGATTTTGAAAAAAAATAGACAAAAAACTGAGCACCGTCACATAAGGTGACGTAAATCGAGCATGCTCAAACTTCCCATCATTCTGATAACAGTAGTCATTTTGTCACCCTCATCATGGCAAAGACACGGAGAAATGCATATGATGCAGCTTTCAACTTGAAGGCGATCGATCTGGCAGTTGGAAAAGGAAATAGAGCTGCTGCACGGGAGCTTGGCCTTAATGAGACGATGATAAGACGTTGAAACAGCAGCGTGAGGAACTAACTCAGTGCAAAAAGACAACAAAAGCTTTCAGAGGGAAGAAAAGCAGATGGCCCGAACTAGAAAATGAGACTGGATCAACACACAGAGAGCAGACGGCCGAGGTGTTTCAACTGTGCAGATCCGACTGAAAGCCAAAACAATTGCCACCGCAATGAAGTTTGAGGATTTTAGAGGTGGACCATCGTGGTGTCTAAGATTTATGAGACGTAAAGGCCTGTCCATCAGGGTACAAACGAGTCTGTGTCAGCAGCTCCCTCCCGACTAACGAGGAAAAAGTTTCAAACTTCCGCAAGTTCACTGATGCAAAGATAGCGGAGCATTCCATCGGCCCGCACGACATCATAAATATGGATGAGGTTCCTCTGACGTTTGACCTGCCTCTCACTCGGACTGTCAACAGGAAAGGCGAATCATCAGTCACGCTGAAAACTGGGCATGAAAAAACGCACTTCACCTGTGTTCTGAGCTGCACGGCATCGGGAGAAAACCTTCCACCGATGTTGATTTTTGAACGCATGACGATGCCAAAAGAAGAATTGTCGAGAGGAATTGTTGTGAAAGTCAACAAGAAAGGATGGATGACGGAAGGCCTAATGCATGAATGGCATACGGAGTGTTACGGCAAGCGACCGGGAGGATTCTTTCACAAGAACAAGGCTTTGCTCATGTTGGACAGCATGAGGGCCCACATAACAGATTCTGTGAAAGAAGCCATCAAGAGGACAAACTCAATTCCAGCTGTGATTCCTGGGGGCACAACAAAGTATTTGCAGCCACTCGACATCAGTATAAATCGTGCATTTAAGGTGGCGCAAACAAGGTATATCATACTCTCAATTCCCATTTAAGATGGTTGACAAATCCTTTTGATACTTGGATGTGGTCACGAGTAGATCTATCCAAGACTTGTTTGAATTGAACTTTAAACCTGTATTTGAGCATACATTAATGATTTTGGTCCGTTGTCACATCTACCTTTATCCCTGGCAGGGACGGTCAATGCTGTTAAAACGAATATTCTCCCCAATTCCGTTGTTCTTTTTCTTTTCTTTTTTACACGGCTTGTAACAAAAATAAATAGGCTTTAACGAAACACGGCTTGTAACAAAAATAAATAGGCTTTAACGAAACACGGCTTGTAACAAAAATTTAAAAAATAGCAGTAGGCTAAACAGTAGCCTACCAAGAAAGTCGTTGGTCACTATCTTCCTCCTCCTGTGCACTGAAACCACTGAAGTGTTCAGTGGGAGGCTTGGATGACAAGTGGGGAGAAATCCTTCACTAAAACGGGCCGCATGCGAAGAGCAACTTATGGTCAAGTCTGCCAGTGGGTCCTGACAGCGTGGAGCATTATCAAAAAATCCACTATCATCAACGGGTTTCGAAAGGCTGGACTGCTGCGTGTTGAAGAGGGCAGCATGAGTTCAGCGGGGAATTTGCCTCCGGATGAAAGTGACGAGAGCGACAATGAAGACGATCCAACATCGGATGAAGCAATTCTGAGGCTATTCAACTCCGACACCGAAGTAGATGACTTCAGTGGTTTCAGTGCACAGGAGGAGGAAGATAGTGACCAATGACTTTCTTGGTAGGCTACTGTTAACTGCTATTTATTTTTATTTTTGTTACAAGCCGTGTTTCGTTAAAGCCTGTGTAAAGTTCATTTGTTTCAATGTACCGGTAGGCACCTGCAGCTTATAGACATGTGCGGCTTATTTATGTACAAAATACATATTTTTTTTAATTCAGTGGGTGCGGCTTATATTCAGGTGCAGTTACCAGTCCGGAAATGACGGTATTTAAACACATAGTAACAGTTGATATATTAGCGTCGATGAGTGGGAGTGTGAGGCGGTGTGTTTAGTATGGAACTCCACGCGCTATTCTCTAATATACTCACAAACACAATATCCTATAAGCTACATGGTACTGTGAAGCTACAAACAATAACAACCGGAAACCGGAACTCCAATGTGTCGACCACCAACCGGTCCGTGAGGCAACACTACAAATTAATGTCCCTAAAGGTTCCGGTGTAGTGACTCTAATATACATAATTCACCTCCTTCTTAAGTGTGGTTCTACACACTGTTGTTTCATGCCTGTAAGTATGACCGTTGGTTTATGCTTAAAAGTACAACTGTAAAAAGGGATCGTGGTCCCTTTAATTAATCTGTGTTTACGATGACGTGGAGCCCCATGCTTGTTGGTTTACAGGACAGCGCCATCTTGTTTGGTTATAACGTTGACTGTGTGATTAAACGAGACACGCATTCGTGTGCTCAACTTTAATGAACGTCTCCTGCGTTTCAATACGATCTCCACACTGGTGACCCTGACGTTTGTTTGCTGGACGTATCCAGAGACACAACACGACACGACACGAAAATGACGGTGAACGCTGTTACCCTCAAACTCCCCGAATTCTGGGAATCATCTGCGTCAGCATGGTTTGCCCAGACTGAAGCGCAGTTCGCGTTGCGTGAAATCACCGTTGATACTACACGTTACTACTACGTTGTATCAGCTCTTGGAAATTCAATGGCATCCAGAGTGGTGAGCCTCCTTAAAAATCCTCCCGCAGCTGAAAAGTATGCAACACTTAAAGCCCACCTGTTGAAAACGTTTGAACTGTCAGATGCTGAGAGAGCCAGCAGGCTTTTCTCCCTTCAGGGACTGGGTGACAGCAAACCGTCTGAGCTCATGGACCGTATGCTGGATCTCCTAGGTGAGCACAGACCCGATTTTCTTTTCATGCAACTTTTTCTGCGTCAGCTGCCTTCCCAAGTCAGAGCTGCATTAGCAAACACCACAATCACTGATTGTCGGAGACTGGCTGAAGAGGCTGATACATTTTTCCTGGCGAGTCAAGGGCACTGTGTCATGGCGGCGCTCCTTCCCGCGCACGTCGTTCCTGTGCCACAGGACGATTCCGCACTCATTGCTGCAACATCTTCTCGTCGGCAGCAGTTTTCAGGCCGGCAGCAGTCTACAGGTCGGCAGCAGTTTTCAGGCCCCCAGCAGCCACACCGGCACAATATATTGATTTATTCTCACAAATGCATATTTTTGTTGGATGCCATTTCTTTTTTATTTAGCTTTTTTATGTGCTATCATTGCTTGTTACATCAAGCTAGAATCTTTAAAAAAGTACCAGGTACTATATAGTGCTAATAAATGATAGCAGCGAGTACTGAGCTGACATAGGGTGGCCTGCAGTCACCAGCTCCACAGCTCCAGAGGAAAGCTGCAGAAAGCACAGAAGGAGAATAAGACAGAGAAAGCAAAAATATCCGTTATGTTTGACAGCTGACATCTTGTATAGGAGTTAAATTTGGCCCCTAAGCAAGTTAATCAACCCTGTTTTACATAACTTTATTATAATCTGAAAAATAAATGTTCATCTTTGTTTAACATGTAGATACAAAAACTAAGACTCTGCAGACATGTTATATTACTAGACACAGTAATGCATTGTGCTTAATGCTAACATATTTTAGACTTTGTATCAGTTCAACTTTTTTTAAATGTTTGTCATAATTTTTCGTTTGACTGTCCTGTGGAAACGGGGGATAATGGTTATAAAACTAAACTTCTGTCATCTGACCACACTGGATAAATAAAGGTTTAATAAATGCCCACAATGAACCCTAATGGTCAAACATTTAGCCTACCATGATCACCAACATTGTTTTGATTTGTTAGCATGCTAACATTTGGTAATAAGCAGTAAACACAAAACACAGCTCAGTATGACGGGTGGTTGAAGAACAAATTAAAGGAACATTTTACAATTCGTCCTCAAATTGTCATGAATTTCAACAAAAAATAAAATAAAAAATGTCATGACATTCTATACAAGTCCGGCCTAACCAGCTGATAGGAAAAACGGATGTGTAAGTAAAATCTGTATTATATACAGCCGCGGAAAAAATGAAGAGACCTCTCCTCATGTTTCTTAAATCTTTCTCTCTACATGTATGGCAGCCAGTGTCTGTTGAATTCCAACACAGAGAAATGTTGTCAGTAGTTTATAGAATACAATAACAATCATTTAACTCAAAGACATACCTATAAACAATAAAACAAGAGAAACTGATGATGATGCAGTGGTCTCTTCATTTTTTCCGCGGCTGTATTCATCAGTTTATTGATCAAACTTTACCAATGTGACCACACTCATGTACTGTATACAACACCTGGCATACTGTGATAGCCTATAATCTATAGCAGTATGTTTATCCCTTAGCCCAAACCTAATGCTAGACCATGGGACAAAAGTTTGGTTGAGAGATAAAATGCTTTCTAGGATCCAAATTTAAGTGAAACACCTTCCTGTGCCACTGATTCCGCCTCACTCCGTCTTCCTGGACCAGCATGTTGGAACACGATAATTGAGCAGCTGACTGCTACAGTTTTTTCCATCGCTGAAGGTGCCTGTTGACGTAATTCCCTTCTCTATCTCCCTCGTCTCATCATGAAGACCTTATTGGCTTTTTCTGGGCTGACACCTCCTCGGCCGCTCAATGAAACGGACGCAGATTGAGGGACGCTAGTCGATATGAAAGGAGGTGGGGGACGTGGGAGGTGAACAGCTCAATAAGATGCCAACAGGCTGGCCGCTGTCAGGTCAGACTAACAGAGCTGATTTAACTTTTACAGCTACTCAAGAGACCATGCAATTCATCTTTGTAAAGAGCTGTCACCTCTGACATTTAGTATTTAATCTGCATCATGGTGACCAAAATGAAGAATGCTAAAGCTGTTTAATAGGAAGAGCTATGTTGAAGCATACATGGACTATTTTGTTCTGGCCCTTGAGTCATGTGTATGTTTGGCCCCACATAACAACTATCAAAGGACATCTCATTCCCTACATCAGAAGCCTCAGATTGCTTATGATAATAATAACCTTTATTTGTATAGCACCCTGTCATGGTCCTTGTGTTGTGTTTTATTTTGAAATGTTTTCCCCTCTTGTGTCACTTGTTTAGCTTCACTTCCTGTCTGCGTTTCCCTCCTGTGCCTGATTGCCTTATTGAGTTCACCTGTTGCCCCTGTGTTTCTCCTCCCCCTTCCAGCTGTATCTTGTCTTGAGATTACCCATGTGTATTTAGTCCCTGTTTCCCTTTTGTCTGTTGTTCGGTCGTCGTCATTTTTTCCCTGATCTTGTCCATGTTACCTGCCTGTTCCTGTCGCCATTCATGTCTGGAGCTAAGTGTTTTTCATGTCCTGTGTTCCCCCTGCTTCATGTTTTCATCAACAGCTTTTGAATAAAGCTCGCTTTTTGTTTTTGACCCTTACCTGCTTCCCCTGGATTTACTGCACTTGGGTCCTGTTTCCCCAACCCTGACAGAACGACCGAACCCAAAAATGGACCCAGCAGTACTTTTTGAGGATGCTCCTGTGGAGTTTTCCTACAACATTATGTGTATTTATGGAGAGTGGCGGAGAGCAGGTTCTAAAGAGGCTCAGGATGCAGCTCTTCTTCAGGCACGCCGGGAATTGGCAGCTAAGCCATGGTTCGAGAACTCACTGCCGGACTATTTAAGGACATTTGTCAATTCCCCAGAAAGCCTGCACCCTTTCCTTAAACCTCGTGTCACAGCCATGACGCTTCCTGCAGCCAAGCCTCCTACAGCTAAGCCTCCTGCACCCACGCTTCCGGCTGAAGTTTTGGCCCTAGCAGCCATGTTTCCAGGCCAAGCCCTGGCTCCATGCTCCCAGCTGCAGTCCGGCCGACTCCAGCCCCTGCTGTCCGGTCGGCGGCCCGGCCCGGCCGACTCCAGCCCCTGCTGTCTGGTCGGCGGCCCGGCCCGGCCGACTCCAGCCCCTGCTGTCCTGTCGGCGGCCCGGCCGACTCCAGCCCCGCCTGCTGCCCTGTCGACTCCAGCCCCGCCTGCTGCCCTGTCGGCGGCCCGGCGGACTCCAGCCCCGCCTGCTGCCCTGTCGACTCCAGCCCCGCCTGCTGCCCTGTCGGCGGCCCGGCGGACTCCAGCCCCGCCTGCTGCCCTCTCGGCGGCCCGGCCGTCTCCAGCCCTGCCGACACCAGCCTCGACTCCAGCCTTGCATGACATTTTATATCACATACAGTATAATACAGTTAGCAGTAAAATACATATAAAGAGTATAGAAAAGACATTAAAAAAAAATAGATTAAAGTTATGAAAATAAAATAATGCATTTAAAGGAGGAAAGTGCAAATTCATATTTTGATTACACACCATGGCAGCTAATAATAATAATAATAATAATAATAATAATAATAATAATACAGGATCAGAGAACATTGAGAAAGTGCAGGAGTTATCTTCCTAAAAGGCTCATTTGTACAAATATGTTTTGAGTTTTTCTTTTAAAGACAAAAACATAGATAATAAGGGGAAATATGAAGGGTCTGTTTCTTGTACAGGCAGACTATAAATGGCAACATCGTGTGAATCTGGGGTTAACAAATGGCAAAATGTGCAACATTTTAAACCGCTGGTAGCGCTGCTTGAAAGATTTACCTTGATGCAAGGTGTTATGTGGAATAAAGGTTTCATTAACTCTCAGGAGACTGCAGAGTAAAGAGAGAAGCAGTTAAAAAGGATTTTCCCTATATGAACCGGATTGTGTGTACACTTGATTATTCCAAGCAGTGGGAAGGTTGGGAATAAATCCCAAGGATTGTAGTTAAGGGACAGGAACACTTTTATTCCCATTTATAACAAACTCTTTGGAGTTCAACAAGTATTTCACCTATATACTGTATTAAGCCAATGTACCTACATTTTGGATTTTGAGGGCAGGAAATTCCCTGTGTACTTACACTTTATATTTTTAGTGAATAAATACATTCAACCTGAGAAGTATGAAAACATGCACCATACAATGTGTTATTGCAAGCCTTTTTTTTTTTTACCTGCTATGCTGCTTTTGCCGTAACAAATATACATTTCACCTCTGTGGGACTAATGAAGGATTTCTGATTCAGATTTCTGAGTAACCGGATTGTACTCTAATAATCAAATCATTGAGTGGACACTCCCTCAGTGATGGCCTTCTATGCTACATGACCAAAGTTTTTATTGTAGTTTTATTTGTACTGCTATACTGCAGTGAATAGAAATATCATTGTATTCATTGAGCTGTATGTAATGACCTGGTCCCGCTACAATAACATTGCTAACTCTAGGGACTGTCAGTTCCAGTAAGGGCTCAGCAGCAATTTTAAACGCTAGATTGCCAACATTCACGCACTGCACAAGAGTTCACAGTGAACAGCATGGCTGAGAAATAAGAACAGTATCCAAATTTAGACAAAGCTGGCATTGGAGAATGTTTAGAACTCTGGGGAAAGCTGGGTCACCACGTGTGAACAGCAGTAGCACTTAGCTCTTAGGCTTTTCAGCGCTCATGCTGCTCCCTCAGGAGAACAACATACAACCATCAGAACTCGTCAGGTCAAACATTTTAAATATGATGTTTACCTAACCTTCTAAATAAACAAGAAAAAAACAACAGTAAATACTTCCACCTGTATGACCAGCGGTATAGTCTTTTCAGAATACAACTGCATTTCAATACGGATCAATAAAGAAAGGGATGACTAGGTAAGAGGAGGCCAGATAAGCAGGGACCATTAGTCTCAATCCAATCAGCAATACAATAGAATAAAATTACTTTATTGATCCCAATTTGGGATTTTTTTTACGTTGCAGCATCATAAAAACAAGGCAATGTAGTTACTATACAATAAAATAAAATAGCATTTAAAAAGAAAGCAAGAATATATATATATATTTGTTTTAGAATTAATAAAACACTGTGAGCTGCTGCAACAGGCTGCCACCTAGCACAGCGTCAACAGAGGAATATATATATATATATTTTAAAGATATTTTTGGGGGGCTCTTTGCCTTTAATCGGATAGGACAGTGGAGAGTGACAGGAAAGTGGGAGAGAGAGTCGGGGTGGGATCCGGAAAGGACCATGGGTCGGGAATCGAGCCCGGGTCGCCGGCGTACGGTGCAGGTGCCCCAGCCAGTTGCACCACGGCCGGGGCCAACAGCGGAATATTAAAAGCACAATAACAATGTATTTACTTCTCTGAGTGAATGTGATGAATTATCAAGCTTACATGCAACGTGGACATGTCCAATTGACCTGTTTAAGCAAATAAACAATTGTTCTATATTTCCTTATCTGCTTTTGTTTGCAAAGTTGTTATTCAAGTATTGATGGTAAAAAAAAATATGTCAAAAGTTATGGCTGTAGAATTAAAGTGCACATTTAATACAAAGTTTACCAATAAATATTTCATCAAATCTATCTTAAATCCTCTCAAACACTCTTCCAACCACAACACACACAAAGTCATCATTGAAGAATGATATACAATAGTGTAAAGATGTAAAGAAAAATATGAAAAGCTGAACATGTTCTCCACCATCTAGTCATAGCGGTCTAGCATCCTGACATGTGGCCATAATACCGGCTGTGACCAGTTTCATGGCTGTGGGGCCGATGACACTGACTGCATTTTTAAAAATATTGTCTAATTGAAAGCCCTCGGGACAGCTGGAGTATGGACAGGGAGTGAGGGACTTGTGGGTTCAAAATCAGAAATGGCAGGGGTGGGAGTGCAGAAAACAGTCAGTGGGGCAAAGGTAGTTGGAGGTGCTAGAAGAGAAAACAGCTGCCACTGAACAAGTGTTGGCAACAATTGATTTCACTATACTCCTTAATAATCAGAATCCATCCTGTCACATCATAATACCCTGTTTTTTGGGGCTCCTATAACAAGTTTCAGTTTGACGCTGGCAGACACTATGACTACAGTCCGACCACCGGGCGCAGAGTTAATACATTTAGCTTATTTGGAAGACTTGAAGCTTCCTGTTGCCGAGTGTGAGCCACTGGCTGCTGGTCATATGGGAGACGGTTCTATCAGAGAGTTGATCTGCTGGAGTGTTTGGCCAGTTTGAGTCTTCAGCCCCACACAGCACTTCAACAGACTAATAAATATAAGAAACCAATTCAAATAAAAAAAAAAAGACAATGTCACAAGCAGAAGAATAACTCATCTGACGCGGTTTAGCAAACTAAAACATCATACCTGCTGTAGAGACTGAACAAAATATCAATAGAAATACAAATCCAAACCACAAGATAAAAAGAGACCATGTGACAAAAATAATGAGCAGCTGTTGGGATGATGGCGCAAAGGGAGAAACCGCTGCAGTAGAAGGAGGGCTGGAAGGCTGGGGGAAGTTAGGAGGGTAGGAAAATGTGATAATGGACTAAATGTAAGTAATTAAATGACATAGTATGATAAAAACATGTGACAGAATAATTACCAGTTGTTGCTTAGGTGCTGTTAGATAGATAGATAGATAGACACACACACACACACACACACACACACACACACACACACACACACACACACACACACACACACACACACACACACACACACACACACACACACACACACACACACACACACACACACACACACACACACACACACACACACACACACACACACACACACACACACACACACACACACACACACACACACACACACACACACACACACACACACACACACACACACACACACACATATCTTCTTTTATTTTATTTTTTATTATTGCTATGGACACTCTTGTGAGTCTGAACACACACCTGTGTTGAAGTGTTATTATATTACTGTATATATATATCATTAATATATACTCATTTGAAATGTATTTTAATGTTGTTTGTATATCATACTATTTTGTATTTTCATGCTTTGGCAACTTGGTCCTTTGAACTTTTATGCCAATAAAGCCCCATCGAACTGAATTGACAGACAGACCAGACCAGACCAGACCAGACCAGACCAGACAGACAGACAGACAGACAGACAGAATGACAGACAGACAGACAGACAGACAGACAGACAGACAGACAGACAGACAGACAGACAGACAGACAGACAGACAGACAGACAGACAGACAGACAGACAGATAGATTAGTTGGGTCATCTATAGAAGTTTTGTGACCGTGGAGAGCGAAGGTTCGTTTCTCACTGGACCTGTCATCTATAAAGGCTAAAAAAACAATCAAGCCGGGGTGCCACTCCCAAAAATGTGGGGAACTTTTGTGCCATCAGCCAAGCTGGAAATTAACGTTTTAATGGTTTTGCTCACAGTGCATAATACATGGTTTCTGATACTATTTAGCTCAAGAAATTCATAAATGATGTAGATTTATTGATTTGGCCTCATTTTGACCTTCAAATTGAAGATGGCCGCCAATTTTTGTCTGTTTAAATGTACATTTTTCAAAATCATCATAGATCCTTAATATTAGGCTCAAATGAAAGCTCTGCTCATACCGGGTTCAGTTATGGGCATTACAGTTACAAGTAGGCTACACTGAAGTTATCTCAAAGGTAAAAAAGAGCTGATGTTATTAGTTTCATGAACTGTGTTGATCATTTGTTCCCATCATTTCATTACGAACTGGAAAATAATTTAACACTTCTCAATGGCATAAAATATCTCTAAAGTTGTCTTCTGCAGTAACTCAACAAAGTATACCTCACTCCCAATCAGTCAGCACCACAACCCAGTGATGTGTGAACACACTCTCTAATATTTACATTTCCATGGTTTCATGTCACTGAAAAATTACTTGCTGCATTGAGACACTTGGTTTGAGGTACATTCATATACTCATATAACATTATTCACTAATCCAAAGATAATTTTATCATTATGAATGTATGACCGCGAAGAGATAACGTTATGTTCAGAAGTTATCATTGATAATTATTGTTAGCTAAGTTAGGTAGCTACTAGCTAACGTTAACATTAGCTCTCGCAACTTATGCCGATAATCCAGCTGCCTGTCATGGAAAAAAGCATGACAGAGCAACATATCTAATTAGTTAAATCTAGCATTAACATTATAACCAGCAGTTCTGACAAGGTAACTTGCTAGCTTCTTATATGATTCGCAACAAGATAGCCGCTGACTAGCTTCTATTGGTACTCTTTACTATTTTTATTTTCTCTTTTTTAGGTTTATGTGAATGTAGCATGAAAAAAGGCACAATGTCTTATGAATGTGTGCTGAAATGTGGCAAGCCTTGTGAGTCATCTGATAAAATTAACCAAGCAAAGTGGAACAACTTACAATCCAAAGCCAAAAACTTGTCAACTTGACAAATTTGGTCATGTTTACACCACCACTTCCTGGCAAAATGGACCAGAGAATCATTACATGCATCAATCATGTTATATCTACATCTCATCTTCAGGCAAGTTTGAAAAAGCCAGTCGGCGCGAAAACAAAGAAAGGGACATTGCTCAGTGTTCAAGTTCTAAAATACCAGCTCAGAAGGCGCTGTGTGACAAAGAGTCAGAGGGACCATCACCAAAGCGCCTACGTTCATCTGTGGGTGGGCCTCTCCACGACAACACAAAGTGTGGGTGGTGCATGCAAGGTGAGGACATGAAGCACCCGGATAAAGCGCGAAGCAAGCTGTTCAGAATCAACACACAGTCACATTGCGTGCCTTCAAGCGCCACACAGTCCTTATAGAAGATGAACAGTTGAGGGACCATCTCACAAGGCTCATTGAGTCAACATCAGCACTGTCAGATCCTTTTGCAAATGACATCATGTACCACCATGTCTGTTGGATGAAGCACATCCACCATACACATTTCAAGCCAGGTGATTCAATGCATCTCCAGAGTGTGTCACTGTCAGAAGCAAAACATTTGTTTTTTAAACATGTTGATTCTGTCATCTACTGAGCGTGAGATCTGTTCACTTCAGTCTCTTTTAGCAGACTACAAACGCATAGTCAGTGAGTACGGTTATGCAGTGGGCGATGTGAAATCATCTTACGTCAAGGACCTGCTCATTAATGAATATCAAGAGAAAATTGTCAACATAAAAAAAGTAAGTGGATCTACGATGTTGGGGGAGGAGGTGAATACATTAAAGCTGCAGTCTCTTCCCCTAGGCATCAGCGATGAGCAGCTCCTTCAAGCTAGACCCGGTAAGTGAAAAACCAAGAGACCACGTTAGCCTTGTGGACATGGGGCTGATCTGGCGGCTTGCCACCCCCACACCTGAAGACCATGAGTCTCGGAAGCGGGACGGTTCAGAGTATGACTGGGGTGACTACTTGGATAAAATCTGTGCTATGATCTTCTCACGCCACACCAATGCATACCTGATCATACTTGTCAATGACATACATGATCTTCCTTTCAGCATCAAGGATGATGAGCACTATCGTCAGGCAGCAAAACATCCAAAAGGTCCAAATGTTTTCCCCAAGCATGGAGACAGGTTTCCAGGTGCCGCTGAGTTCAACCAACTCATGGTTGATTCTGGAAACACGGCCAGACTGCAGAAACTTCTAAAGCAACAGCTGAAAAGACAAATGGGTCAGATGCAGGGTGACATCATATACTGCGAGGGAGAAACGTCAACCAACCTGAGCACTGGCGTGGCTAATGGGGACTATGTCTTCAGACATCCAGAGGCAGATACAATGCTGCTCTCTGCCTATGCAAAGGTGAGAGCCAGTAAGTACACTGGAACTGTTGTTCTAGACTCCGAGGACACAGATGTGTATGTCCAAGCAGCTTACGTCTCGCAGCAAGTCAGAGGCGATCTACTGATTAAACGCAAGCATGCGTTAATCAACTGCCGTGCCATGCTCTCGGAAGAGGTTGCAGATATCATAATACCTTTCCATGTGATCACTGGCAGTGACCACAATTCAGGGTTCTATGGGCATGGGAAGAAGAGGGTGTTGGAGAAGGTGAAGATCAATTCTGAAGCAAGAAAGCTCCTGGGACGAGTGGGTGAGAGTCTGGAATTAAAACATGAAGTCAGAGCGGATATGAAGACATTTGTCCTCTCCATCATTTATGTTGAGAGTGCAGATGTGAGCTGCGGGCAGGCCAGAGTTACCAAATGGTACAAACTGAAGAATAAATGTACAATCCGTCTCCCACCTGTTGATGACTCTTTGAATCTTTATATGGAAAGGACAAACTACCTTACATATTGCCAGCTCCATTACAACCTGCAAGAGCGTCCTTCTCCCATTGGTCATGGCTGGGAACTTGTGAACGTAAAGTGTCGACCAGTGCGTCACACCCTGCCCCCCATGCCCCAGCAGCTCACACCTCTTGACTGCTCAGATGAGAGTACCAGTGATGATGAGAGGAGTCAGTGTGGAGATTCAACAGATTCAGATGGAGAGTCTTTTTAGTGAATTCAACAAATACAATATAATAAATAAACCATGTTAATAAAAACAACAACAAACTAAAGAATCTTCCCTGTCCCTGTTTTCATTGGTTCCACCCCAGACATCTTATGACCTGTGTGAATGTTTTAATTTAATTTCAGTATAAACAGAGAATTGAATATGAATTACTTGAGCCAAATAGTGTCAGAAACCATGTACTATGCAGCACTGTGGGCAAAGCCATTAAAAAGTTCATTTCCAGCTTGGCTGACGGCAGCCATTTTGGATATAGGGCTCTCACAAAAATTCCCCACATTTTTGTGAGGGGCATGACAAATCCAGTGAGAAACTAACCTTCGCTCTCCAGGGTCACAAAACTTCTATAGATGACCCAACTAGATAGGTACTTTATTGATCCCAATTTGGTAAATGTTTACATTGCAGCAGCTCAAAAAAAAAAAAAAAAAATAGCAATAAAATTAAAAAAAGTATATAAATGAAAAATTAAATAAAAAATAAATACAGATCTAAGCAGCGGAGCTGGAGCAGATTGTTGTAGAAGGAGTTCCGCTGTCTGTCCAGCTGCAGGTGGAGAGGGTGGGTGGGGTTATCCATGATGGACAACAGTTTGTTGAGAGTCCTCCTCTCCACCACAGCTTCAAAAGAGTCCAGTTTGATGCCGATGACAGAGCCAGCTTTCCTGATCAGTTTATTCCGTCTGCTGGTGTCACCGGCCTCGCTGTCTCCTCCAAGTGAATTGGAGGAGACAGCAGCAGTGGGCGGGGAACTGAACCTATTGAAGAAGCTGTTCAGCTCGTTAGCCCTCTCCGGGGTGCCCACAGTCAGTCTGTCTCTCCCCTTGAACCCTGTGATGGCCTTCATTCCAGCCCACACATCCTTACTGTTGTTCTGCTAGAGCTTAACCTCCAGCTTCTTCCTGTAGGAATCCTTGCTTTCCCTCAGCCTGTCCCTCAGGTCCTGCTGGATGCTCCTCAGCAATGACTTGTCCCCAGACTTGAAAGCTTCCTTCTTCTTGTTTATAAGATGTTTCAGGTCACCTGTAATCCAGGGTTTATTGTTCGGAAAGCAGTGTACAGTTTTAGCTGGTAATGTTGTTTGCTCACAGAACTTTATGTAATCGGTATTGCAGTCGGTGATGTTGTTGATGTCCTCTCCATGTGGCACACAAAGCACATCCCAGTCGATGGTCTCGAAGCAGTCCTGTGGAGCCTCATTGGCCTCAGGGGTCCACTTCCTCACAGTCCTAGTGGATACAGGCTGCCTCTGAACAATGGGGACATATTTTGGTGCCAAAAAGACAAGGTTGTGGTCTGATCCCAGGGGGGGAGGGCAGTGGCACAGTATGCATTCTTTGTATTAGCATATAAAAGGTCCAAAGTGTTGTTGTCTCTGTCGGGGCATTTCACAAACTGAGTGAATGTAGGTACAGTTTTGTCCAGTTTATCATGGTTAAAATCCCCAGTGATGGTGATGAAAGCATTTGGGTGTAGTGTTTGGAGTTTGGCCACAGTGGAGTGGTTGATGTCACCAGCCACCTCTGCATCAGCTGAATGAGGGATGTAAACAGCAACTACAATGGCGTAGTGAAACTCTCGGGGTAGGTAGTAAGGACATAATTCAACAACTAACAGTTCAACAGTAACAGGGGGGCTACAGGCTGAGCTGGGGTTGATAGGTGATGGGCCAGAGTGCATGTTTGTAAAACCCGATTAGGGGGCCTACGCCACTACCTTTTGACATGACATTTAAGCCTTTGAATCTTGAAAAAAATACAAGGGCCAATGCACAGGGATGCCATAGAAAGAATGATGAGACCCTATCAGGTGCTGTTGCCGTTCACGATAAACATGGGATGTAGGCTGCCCAAATACAATGATACATGTTGAACTCAGAGGAGGAAGAGCTGACAATGCTAATCAGGTTTGAAAGATCAACAAAGAGTAACTAATGTGTATACTTATTCATTCCTAAACCGAATCACGCACAGATAGTGAAGGAACTGTAGGGGTGATTTGGTTCGGGGAGAGTGAGTGTGGCGAGCAGACAGGGTCTCGGTCAGAAGACCCAAAGGGCAAGGATGCAATGAGGCAAGGAGAAGGCAGGGTTTAATGCAAGAACCAGTATTTATTTTCCCTTTTGGTCTTGATTATTTTGTGTGCTGCATGAGAAAACAAAGAAACAATACAACTACAATTAAATAACGAAGTGGTCAATCAAACAGAGAAACCAACAATCATGTGCAAATACACAATTCAGAACTAAACAGCAAAGGCAACGAACAAGCAACAATCATGTGTGAATACGCAATCCACAACTAAACAGCAAAGTAACAAACAAGCAACAAACAATTCCCACATGGCTCCTAGCACATGTCTGAGAACAAAGGGATCAGCAAAACTACCACAAAGGCATACAAATGAAACAATAAACAATGAATTGACCACTCACGTTAACTTGAAGACGCACACTTCAGGATATGTGGAGGAAACTCAGGACACAGGGTTAAATTGGTGTGCTGGCAGGGAGTGCAAAGGATGAACTAAAGGGTGAGCAGGCTATTTATAGTCTCCGCCCCTTAGCTGGCAGGTGGAGTGGGATTCAGTTTGGCAGATTCACCATATTAGAACGATAACTGAAAAAAAAGGACGAAAATCCAGGGAGTCTTTTCAGATAGACACTGTGGGGTTATCACATTGTGTAGTTGTTGGCGATCAAAAGGTTGGATCCAAAGCTCCTTCAACAATGCAACCAAAGTGTAAGAATACAATAATGCAAGATCCAATACATGGTGCAATAATAAAAGGCAGGAATAACTGAAATATAATGAGATTTATAATTCGGCTGAGATGAAGATTTTGATTGGTCCATTTGGACATTTCACAGGTTGTTAATACTCCATAATAAGCCACTGCTAAGTAGCTACAACATGACCATCCCTAAGGAGGAACAAATCTAGGGACTATATGCAGTCCTATTAATCTGCATAAAGTAGTCAAGTCAATTTAACGTCAGCTGTGAACAACTAACATTTCTTTTTTTTTATTTCTGGAGAGCACAACACTTTGGATTCATGAAGGCTAAACTGTCCTTAGTAAAGAAAAGAAAAAGAGGACAAGAGAAGGCTGAGAATCCATGCAGGGACACCATGCAGCCAATCACATGGAGGACAGACTTGGATCATACCATTATGTGAAAGAAGGAAGGGAGGCAGACACTGACAAGAAAAAGACACCAAGTGTCAGTGCAGTGGTACAGGCCAGGTACACTTAGAGACAGAGAGACAGGGGAGCCGGTTTTAAATACAAGCGCCTCAAAAACTCATTCCAGCCTGTTCTCACAGTAATCGCATCAGCCCATCCAAGCTGAGGCATCTAGTATTTCTGTATGCCAACCAGCACTCAATACTTTGATTGAAAGGCCTTCATTTATTTGATTTGTTTGCTGTGGTTTTGTATTGAGTTGTTGATCTAATTGATTGATTGAAATGTAAAACAACAGTTATTGTGTATGTTTTTTTGGACAAAAACAATACATAAAAATAAGGCTTTTATGAAAAGACTGAATGAAAAATGCATACCAACACAAAAACGAATTATTATTGCTAAATTAGGCTAAAAAAGAAGGCTCTGGTGGGTACTAAATGGAGAGCCGTTTTGGAGCTAAAGAGCTGGCTCTTCTAAGGGAGCCGATCCTACAGTGCCAAATCTCTGAAAAGAGCCATAATGCCCATCACTTTCTCCCAGTAGAAAACTCTCTTCAGAGGAGAGATCATGACGCTCCAAAGGGGCGTGGCCAGCAGCAGCTCCAAAGGGGCGTGGCCAGCAGCAGCTAGTTCATTTAAAGCTACAGTCACAGAATCAGCACTTCAGGAACAGGGCTGAAATAGAGGGGGGTGAGGCATGCTACAATGGGGGATCTGTTTGGTATTTTGAGCAAAACACTTCAGACATGTTTTCTAGAGATATGGCCCTACAATGTATTGTTCAAATATAGCATAACAGGAGACATTTAAACCATCAAAAAATGGATCAGTCCAGCTCAGGCATCAATGGTTCACTTGTATTTGATGTTTTATTTGTGCTTTTTAACAGCGCTCAATGGTGCACTAGAACTTTAAAATCATTATAAATCTAAATCAAAATATTTATTATCCTCTTGATCCAACTATAATTTAAACAAAGTTGTTTTTGTCTTAAGTAAATTGGTAAGAACATTCTTTTAATGTTGTTGAAACCTCAACATGCAATGCCAGTAACAAAAAAGGCCATTCATATTCTGGGAAAATACAGTAATATATGCAATAAATACAGCAGGGTTAATAATCAAGAAACATATGTGTATATATTATAGGGAACAATTTAATGTACAGTTAACCTTAAAGTGCCTAAATACTTGTACACTTTAAAGGGGTCATTATGCTACTTTTCAGGTCCATATATGTATTGTGTTGCTCCACTATGACATGTTTTCATGCTTTAATGTTGAAAAAACACTTTATTTTCCTCACACTGACTGTGCCTAAAGTAACACTTTTCACTCCGTCTGAAAACGCTCTGAAGAGCTCATGCCCCCGCCTTTGCAAAAGCACACTCTGCTCTGATTGGTTAGCTGGAGACTCTGCTGTGATGGTCAACTGCTTAGCGATGTGTCAAAAATGTCCCGCCCCTAAAAAAGATTCTGAAATCCGTGCTGCTAGTTCAGTTCCATATCACGACGTCAGTGTGATACGTGTGGTGGAAACTTCTGAAGCAATGGAGAAGAAACTCAGAGAGACACTGGAGAGCAAGAACTTGATGGCAAAACACTGTTGGGTTTATTCAGAGTTACGGCCGGAGAACTGACAACACATTTACTGTAGACACGAGTTGCCACAGCGGTTGCCAAACCAATTCTGAAGATCTCGACAATAGGAAGAGGTTTTAACTAGTTCCAAATGGATAATCAACATTCTTCAAACGCTAGACTAAACAAGCTAGGACAAAACCTTTAACTTAAACTATCATCTAGGTCACAAATAAGGTGTTTACCGGAGCATAGTGGGCCAGATGAACTGGTGCTATCTGTCCCTAAACAATAAAGCCAATCTTAGGTCAGCGTTTGCTTGTACCCACTGTGGGAACAACAACGCTGCGGAAGCCCAGGCTTCTCCTCCTTAATGAAGATAAGAGCACCTGCAAGGCCGTTAGCCTATGCCAGAGGAGCACAGAGAGGACGAGACGTAACTGAGCTACAGATTTACAAGCTTACACAAAATATTCCCTTACAATACGGAACTGAACCAGGAAGTAAAGAAAGGAGTCCCGTCAAGGTGTTTCAGGCAGTGGGGGGGGGATATGGGAGAGGATCTCCCTCTGGCCTGAACTTTGGGATTTTAGCTTTTGCAGACCTATTACATGCACACAAACATAAATAACACACTACAGGAAATGGAAAACCCCCAAAAAGCGTAATATGGCCCTTTTAACTTAAGTAAGGTTCTGAAATCACAATGTTTACTTGTACTGAGTTATTTGTACACTGTGTGGTATTTTAATTTGTATTTCAATTACTTTGTTGAACTTGTTTGTAGCTCTATTTCTATTTTACTGAAAGTGATCCCTGTATGTGTACCTGTTCATCTGATAAAGGTGGTTATAAAACCAAGGGAGGAGCTGCAGACAGTTGAGGGGGTTAAAATCCGAGTAGGACGTCAGACTGCCAGACGTCATTTTACAGCTCGATGGAGTGGGAGGAAGATAACAGGGTGAGTGTTAACACATTCATTATTTACTCTGTTATACTAGATCTCAGAACAGAACTTCTTGGTTAAAAATCATGGATCTAGGCCGTCAACAAAATGGTGAATTGCAGATTTGCCAGCTAGCCAGCACCCTGCCATTGTTGTAAAGTTTTTCTTTCCTGGTTTCTGATTCATCATAGCAACATAACATGTGACAGCCAGTGGCCTGTCTTAAGTGTATTATTATTGTGTGTGTGTGTGTGTTACTGGTTTATCTCTCAGACTGGAGAAGATGGGTGATTTAAAAGAGGAGGAAGAGGACACATTTTCAGTTTCCAGCTGTCTGTAACCGGTCTAAAACGTTCCTCTATACTTCAGTAATGAACCTGGACCCTCAGACCCAAAGTAAGAGTTTCTACTGTAACCTGACCTGAAGAGGATTTAGTTTTTATGTTATCTCATCATTTAATCTATTTTTTTATCATCATAGTAAACAAACTCGGTAGAGTACAGTCATAACGTTTAAACTCTTGATCCTTGGCATCATCAGGGATGGTAAATCTGCTAGTGAAATCATCCTCACAATTTACATGTTGGACTTTGTGTTAAATCAAGCTAATAAAATATAAATATGTACAACGTTTCACTCTCAAATGAATTGTAACAACAGAAACTCACAAGCATGACGCTAAAACCAGAAATTCAGAACAATTCTAAAATCTTTAATCAGGTGAACAGACAGAAGTCAAAAGCTGCTCTTTTAATGAACTAATGATGTGTGTAAAAGGTTGTTTTTCCACAGACAAAGAGCAGAGTCTCTGTCTCCAGCTGTCTGTCTCTGAAGAGTGACCCGTCTAAAGAGTGGCTTCCTCCAGTCTTCAGTAATGAACCTGGACCCTCAGACACAAAGTAAGAGTTTCTCCTGTAATCTGACCTGAAGAGGATTTCGTTTTAAGATAATCTTATAATTTAAACTTTTCTTTATTAACGTTATGTGCACAGTATAGTACAGAACAAACACAGTAGAGTACCGTAAGCTAACATTATTTAAGGATATTTTAATATGCAATTATAGTATCATTTTATCTGTGGCATAAATGGTTTTAAATGGCACAAATGTTGATAAATACTAACTAAAAACTAAATGTATCTTCCAAAACATTATTTGACTACTTGGGCATATTAATGATGTGTATTTTTAAGATGTTTACTTATAATAGTGATAACCTGGTGAGCAGCAGATGGTCTGCAGGAGGTTTTAGAGGAACATAGGATCAGTCTGAAGAGGAGATGTGAACGTGTGACTGAAGGAACTGATCAAAGTGAAACCCTCCTCAACAGGATCTACACTGAGCTCTACATCACACAAAGACAGAGTGAAGAGGTTAATACCCAACATGAGGTGAGGCAGCTGGAGACAGCTTCCAAGAAGAAGACCCTCCATGACACTCCAATCAAGTGCGAGGACATCTTTAAAGCCTTACCTGACCAACAGACTCACCTCAGAGTGGTCCTGACCATGTGGCGGGCGTTGGAAAAACCTTCTCAGTGCAGAAGTTCACTCTGAACTGGGCCGAGGGTTTGGAAAACCAATATGTCAGTCTGGTGATCCCGCTCTCCTTCAGGGAGCTGAACCTGATTAAAGCTGAGCAGTACAGTCTTCTCAGGCTGCTCCATGTTTTCCATCCAGCCTTACAGAAGGTCACAGCAGAGCAGCTGGCTGTCTGTAAGGTGCCGTTCATCTTTGACGGCCTGGATGAAAGCAGACTCTCTCTGGAGTTCAGAATCAGTGAGGTTGTGTCTGATGTCTCACAGCAGTCCTCCGTCAACGTGCTGCTGACAAACCTCATCAGGGGGAAGCTGCTTCCCTCGGCTCTCGTCTGGATAACTTCCAGACCTGCAGCGGCCAATCAGATCCCTCCTGAGTGTGTGGACAGGGTGACAGAAGTACGAGGATTCACTGACGCCCAGTAGGAGGAGTACTTCAGGAGGAGATCCAGAGATGAAGAATTGTCCAGCAGAATCATCTCTCTCATCAAGAGCTCCAGGAGCCTCCACATCATGTGTCTGATCCCAGTCTTCTGCTGGATCACTGCTGCAGTTCTGGACCACATGTTGACTACAGACCAGAGAAGAGAGCTGCCCAAGACCCTCACTGACATGTACTCACACTTCCTGCTGGTCCAGACAAAGAGGAAGAAGCAGAAGTATGATGAGGGACACGAGACAAGTCCACAGCAGCTGACGGAGGCTGACAGGGAGGTTGTTCTGAAGCTGGGGAGGCTAGCGTTTGAACATCTAGAGAAAGGAGACATGTTCTACCAAGAAGACCTGGAGTGCTGTGGTGTTGATGTCACCGAGGCCTTGGTGCACTCAGGAGTTTGTACAGAAATCTTCAAAAGAGAGAGTGTGATCTTCCAGAAAACAGTCTACTGCTTTGCTCATCTGAGCGTCCAGGAGTTTCTGGCTGCAGTGTACATGCTGCACTGCTACACCAACAGAGACACATCGGTACTGAAGGACTTCCTGCAGAGAGACTGGGTCGATGACAACAGTGGTCTCAGTGATCAGGGTTACCCATCTCTGGATGTCTTCCTAAAGAGCACCATGGAGAAATCCCTCAGAAGTGAAAATGGCCACCTGGACCTGTTTGTCCGCTTTCTCCATGGCCTCTCCCTGGAGTCCAACCAGAGACTCTTGGGAGGCCTGCTGGGTCGCAAAGACAACAGTTCAGAAATCATCCAGAGAGCCATCAACAACCTGAAGGTTATAATATTTCTTCTGACAGAAGCATCAACATCTTCCACTGTCTGACAGAGATGTAGGACCACTCAATACATCAGGAGATCAGAGTTACTGAAGTCAGAGAACAGATCAGAGAAGAAGCTCTCTGAGATCCACTGCTCAGCTCTGGCCTACATGCTGCAGATGTCAGAGGAGGTTCTGGATGAGTTTGACCTGAAGAAGTACAACACATCAGATGATGGACGACGGAGACTCATTCCAGCTGTGAGGACCTGCAGGAAGGCTGTGTAAGTCCAGATGTGATTAACTCTATAAACTAATTTGGATCAGAAGTTTAATGATTCAAATAAACATGATAACATTTCTACTGTTTAAATACTGAGAGCAACATAAACACCTGTTCTTCTCTTTATTTATAATAATGGTTGAATTGAACGTTTCTCTCTTCATCCTCCTTTGAGTGATGAAGGCGACATGTGAAACACATTAAGGACTTCAGAGGTTTCTCACAGCAGCATGTGATCACAGCAGTATTTACAGTTATCAGTGAAAGCAGTTGTTACTTTCTCGTAGTTTCTTTAACATTCTGTTGCTGCTGGAGATCTCATGTTCAGTTTGTAATTGAACCTGATTCATGAACATTAAAAACCTACATCCATAAAGTAGTAAATGTCCTTTGTCATATTTTCATTTCAAGCAGTAAATGAGGAGCTGCAGATATAAATGTTTCTTAAAGGAAGTGTAATAACTGTTAGTTGTAAAAGTAAATGTATGTTTTTTATATTTAGTAAACGATAACTTCTGAATAAAGGTCATCTGAAGTAATATTAGGTTTATATTGATAGAGTTTACTTTCTTAAGTAGACAGATTGTTTTGTTCCCATTCATTTCAATGTTGAGTAACAAATCTGACTGGATTATAAACTGAGTTTAATCCTCATCATGTTTCTTTATTCAGATTGATGAGCTGCAGGTTCTCAGAGATCAGCTGTGCTGCTCTGGTCTCAGCTCTGAAGTCCAACCCCTCCCATCTGAGAGTGCTGGACCTGTCGGGCAACAATCTGCAGGATTCAGGAGTGGAGCTGCTGAGAGATCTTCTGGAGAGTCCACACAGTTCCTCACACCAGATCAGTGATGTTACCACTGACTGTAGGCTCTCTTATTCTCCCACAAACTATAGAAAGAAAATGCAAAGCCACATTTAGTTAGTAATCAACTCTCTAACAGACAGATGGGATTTTACAGAAGAATGGAGACGGTAGTCTGTTTTTTTATGGGATGTTTTCAGTTTCTAATGATAGTGTTTGCAGAGAAGATATGATGCGATGTAAAGCCTTAGATCTCTCAGGACTCTGAAGCTAATAACTCCAAGAACAAACACTCATTTTAAACTGGATCTAAAACTGTTGGGTTGTGTTCATCCCTACAGAACCAGAGGTTACGAGATCACAGCCAAGATCCAGAAGAACTGTGAGTACTGAAACCAGATCCTCCATCCAACCAGATATTAAACTCTTTAAGGGTGCCTTAGAATGCATCTATCTGTTTTTTTAAATTGTTCTCTGATGTCTAGAAAGTAGTTATATAACTTTGGTTGATCCAAAAAATTTCCAGATGCGGATTTACAGGCCCATTTACAACCCTATGATGGGGATGGAGGCTATTGGCATCCAAGCTTACATATTTGAGCCTTTATCAGAGGAGGAAACAGATGAATTTGAAGAACAGCCAGTTGGTCGGAGATTGGAGAGCAACGTTACGGAGTGGTAAGTGTTAGCGTTTGTGTTTCCAGTAGCTGGTGTATGCAAATGTTGGGGCTGGACTACCATGTTTTACGCAACACACAGGGATTGTTGTAAATTGCACGTTTTACCGCTGTGATATACATATTCATGATTTGCACGTGAAGGAGGAAACAATGGTGTTTGAGGTTCACGGTATGTCAGGTGAATACAGTTTTCCATTTTATGGCACCTTTAATGCAGCATGTCCTCAGAGGAAAACAACTCTCTGGTTTTCTATCGCCATCATTCTGGCTGTTTCTATTCATGTTTTATGATCATCATTGTTCTCTCTCTCTCCGTCTCCTCTCAGGTGACTCCAGTACAGGAAGTGAAGACACACAGAAAGGTGAGAGGTCGTACCGTGTGAGGTTTATTTATTGAGGTTTCTCAACTGAATAAATGTAGTTATGGTCAGTGTTTTTCTGGGATTCGAGACAAATCTGCATCTCAGGTTTTATCTGTTAACAGTTTTTTTTATTAAGTGGCGACTTTGAGACTTGAATGAGTACTTAAAGTTTTTCTTAACAAGAAAGATGTGTCACCGTTACTCTGGAAACGTTTCATCAGATTTAGGATCCAGTTTATTGCAGATTAGATTTTTCACATTTAGTTCATTTGCTTTGGTGTGTTGTCATCAAGAGAAGAAACCTGAAAAAAAATGGAATGCAGAATTATATGTAATTATGTATCAGTTCATCTGCTGTGATCAATGTCTTACCACTGTGCTGTGATTGGCTGGTACTGCTGTGCCATTTTAAGTCGTTAATAATCCATTGAAATTGACAATAAACTGAGAGGTTCCCGATAATGTGAATATTCAGCTTTGGTCTTTGGATGTTCTGTTGTTGTAGTTTGTGATCGTTGAGCTGGAGTTGAACTTTACTGACTCTTTACTGTTTCATAATTCCAGGCTCTAGGTGTCTTATCACCTGAACATACAGCTGGAAACAGGTAATCCTCTAACATGAGCAAACACTACTTTAATAATATATTTACAGTATATAACCATCCTTCTTTCATTTCATGCCATTTTTGCACATGTCTGCACCAGGGGTTCCGTTAACAGGTACCGGTTTTTAGATGGTAAAATGTATAAAAAACCGGTAAATTCAAAACCTGCCGGTCAAAATGTCCGGTAATAATGCTCATATAACACTTAGATAACGTAGGCTACCCTTAGACATTTATGTTTTGACTGCTACATTACTGGTGCTGCGTCATGACATCACCGTTGACTTCGTTGCTTTTCTCCCAAACGCCTCTCAACACAAAAACAGTCGGAGGCTGCATCGGGTCGTTGATCATGTTGCTTTTGTCATAGGAAGCCAGATTGAATTACAGAACTACTACTAAAACCTTATAATGTTCTCCAGAGTGCCGTGGTTCATTGTTTATTAATGTGGTTCAGCGGCACTTAGCCTACCGCCCGCTGCAGTGCTGCTCGTCCACCAGCGTTTAGGTCTCCCATTAACTCACAGCAGCGGCCGCTGGAAGTATTCACTGTCTGACTGTCAGACAAGCAGCTGATGCATACCCCCCATCCCCATCAGTGTGGTTCAGTCTGAACTGACGCTGTTTGGCATCACAACGCTGATAGGAAAGTTTCTCTGGTATAAGAGGGGTGATGTTAGCATAGCAGCCAAAGCTAATCTGACTTGACTACTATCTTATTGTGGCACAAACCGGCAACAACAACAACAGTGGCATATTTTACGGGGGAAGAACCAGAGCATAATTAGGCTCTAGCCTTCGGGGGGTGGGTAAAAAAAACTTGTTAACATGATAGTTGCTTTTGTAACATCATACAGTATTTCCCGACAGTTGGCCGGCAAGAAAAAATCCTAGCGGAAACCCTGGTCTACACAGCCCTCCACTTTAAAATACTCTCTCTGTAGTTTGTGTATTGCCACATTTTCATTGTCCTAGGTGTTTTGGGGTTTTAGCTTTTATGGTTCTTTGTATATTTAACTTTGGCGCAAATACTTGTCTTGTTGTTTTATAATGGTAAATATTTTTCTTAAAAATACTTATCTTGTATATACAGTAGGCCTACAGAGAGACAAGAGCAGGTCAGGTAGTTTCTTTCCAGTGAGAACAAATACACTGTACCAGTTGAAAATGGTGAAATCTACTGGTGGTTTTATAACAAGTATTTCCCTGTTCCTCTTTCAGGTCCCAGGGGGTTACCTGTAGACGCATGTCCCTCTCAGTAAGGGTCCGCAGGCAGCCCATAATCCTGCGTTTGAGTGGGAAGACCTTCTCCCTGTCATCAAAGTACTAGAGTTCTCTTGGAGACGCTCTCAATGACATTGAGGACAAAGTCAGGAAAAGGCCAAGAAGAAGAAAATGTGTTGAGCTCTTCTTTGTGTTTCTCGCCCCGGGTTCATTAACTTCCAATCAAATGACTCTATTGATTTCTAACCCTTCTGACAGACAGGAAGTAAACACTGCAACATCAAGCCCCCAGGAATTGCGCTGGCCGTTAACCGTGATACTACACCGTGAAGTCATTTAGCCCCAAAATACTTTCCCCATTGACTTACATTGGGAAAGAGAGGTCTGTAAATCACTGGATTACTTTTTTTGGTTGCTAAATACACCAGCATAAACGTTTTTATAGTCGTTATTTAAATTATTAGGGTCTAAAAGTTGTGCTAAAAGCTGAATCCAGAGTTTCTCTCTCCATTCATGTAACTGAGATAAAAGCGGGAGCTTGGAGGCGGGACTTAAGGAAAACTCAAGTGTGCGTGCTCTGTGGGTAAAACGGCCCAAATTTTCCTGATACCCTATCAATCTACAATTCATGCACCACTGAGAAATTTTGATAGGAATGAGCAGTGCCCTGTTCAATATGATCCTTTTTAAATCAATAAATCATTTGAAATGGAAATTGTCAGTAAAGTGTTTGATTTATTTAACATGTATCTAGCAGTGCCAGTTTTGGGCATAGGGCGCCAGATCTGGTAGGTCTCATAGGTGAAAAAAAATGTTAACCCTAACCCTTTGACTGTAGAGGAAACACCCTTTTCACCCCGGTTACATTTTTTCATTTTCCACTGAAAAGTGATGAAAGTGGGGGATAGAGACTTATCAGGCCGAGTGCAGAGCGCGCGGGTTACGGGGTGTTGTTGTTAGCATCTGGTGCTAGCTGCGCTAACGGATATAAAAAGGGAGAGAGCCTCTGATAGCTACAGCTTAGGTAAGGTAAAGGACTCTCTGAGTGTTTAGATAGTTACCTTTCAGTTAATCTCAGACGTTTTGATCACCATTTATGTAGAGAAATATTTCCAAGGCACAACTTTATGATTATTAGGATGAATAAAAAGGTATGAAATTATTCCAATGTAGTATACTCTAGCACAGTAAACCAAATATATAGTTTAAAACGGGAGTGATTAGTAAAATATGCATGAATACGAAACATTTAGCTATGTAAAATAAGATCAACTTTAAAACGTGTTGAAAGCTTAAACTAGTATTTACTGAAGCTAACTAATTGGTTAGCCAGCTAGGGCAGCAAATTGGTCAGAGCCGGCCCTGTATGTGGCCATGTTATAAGTCCTCGTCGAGCTCCTTGATTGCCCTGTTGTGTGTTCTTTTCTAATTAGTGGTTGCCTCGCTGGACATCATCACTTACATAGAATATAAAAATAAAAATATGTAGTATCACGTTTGCACCTCAGCCAACGTAAGAATGTGCTGATTTTTGCTTACCAATGCAAAGTGTAGCAAAATGGACTTACCGAATGGTGCTCTCATATCAGTCTAAAAGTCTAAGAGTGTTGAATGCTGGACACATTTCAATCGCTATGTAACACTTACGGCTGCGATTCACACACTGCACAAGTGTTCACAGTGTAGGACATGGCAGTGTACTAATAGGTATATATTCAAATTGAGACACAGCGAGTGTGTGTAGTTGTGATGAATCAGAATGACATGGCTGATGGAGCTGATGGCTTTGCCAGAGTCCATACAGAGAGACATATTGTATTACTAACACTGCAGCAGATCAGCTAATCCTGCATCTTTCAACCACACACACACACACACACACACACACACACACACACACACACACACACACACACACACACACACACACACACACACACACACACACACACACACACACAGCTTCCCTCCACATAAACCCAGAGGTGAAGGGTTCCCTGAGCAGCAGACAGGGCAGAGCTACATGTCTCTCTCCACACCTGTCACCTGTCAGCCCTCTACACTGTGTGTGTGTGTGTGTGTGTGTGTGAGAGAGAGAGAGAGACTGGGCCAGGTTATGGCATGTTGGTTTCCTCAGAGCTGATGACCCGTTTTCATCAGTGCCACAGACCCCTCCCTGAGGCTCACACAGGAGTTATTCTGGTATGTCTGTTGTATGGTGACTAAACAAAGCTCCTTATTCCATTATGGATTGGGTTGAAGTGCGAAACTGATCACTGGTCTAATGAGAGTTCTACATTTTTATGTGCCACTGCATATTTTTGTGATGCTCCAACATTTGTGACTGAGCGGTGCATAATATAAAGGAGCCATGTTGCTGTTATGTTTTTACAAACAGCCGAAGAACGAGAAGAACAAGTCAAAACTTTGTTAAAGCATCAAAAGTCAAAGTATTCATTCTTTTTATAGTAATAGATGCAAGGATTGAATATGAAATCCTTTTCAGAATGAACAGAGTTGTGTAATAATGAAAAAATAGTTTATTTTTTATTATTTTTATTTTATTTTTTAACTTTAAGCACCTGAAATAATGTGCGTGTGCCATTATTCAAGTCTTAATGTTTAAGGGGATTTTTGTCAAATGATTGTTTGAAGAACTGACACACACACACACACACACACACACACACACGCACACACACACACACACACACACACACACACACACACACACACACACACACACACACACACACACACACACACACACACGTACACACACACACACACATCTCAAACAGGACTTTTCTTTTAGATTCTTGCTTTTTAATAGTTACACTCTTCGTGGATGTGCTTTAAATGTATATTCGAATATATGAAATGTTTGATCTGATTAAGGTGTGGATCTTGTGTTTCCTGTGTACCAAAAAGTGAACGCCCTGCTTACACACCTCAGGTCTCCAGAGAATCTTAAAAACTACAAGGAGAAGGAATAAGACAAACTATGCTTTTTATATTTTTTTTACATTTTGACACAAGACCATTGTTAAAGATAAATTCTTTTTAAGGGATACCAGGAGGTGAAGTGCTTAATGGATGGAAGTGAGTATGGTGTAGCGTGGTCTCCTGTGGCTCACACAGAGGTATGTATGTGAGAGTTAATGTGTTAGCTCTCCGGCTCTCTGGATGGTTTGTCATCATCTCACCAGTTGCTGTGGCAATAGCCCCAACAGCTGATTGAGCTCTTTTTACAAAACTGTTAAAAGCCTGCGATCATTTCGGTGTTAAATTACAAATTAGTTGAAATATGAACTAGTTGAATTATTAATTATTTATATAGCATTTCTACTCTATAACCTATTGTTAAAGTAAATTAGATGTACCATAGACGAACAATAGATGTTAAGACACAAGTCAATAATGAATAATTAAATAATTATATTCAAGTATTTTTGTTTAGATTATTAGTGCAATAGCAAAAGGAGTATTTGATTTATTCTGAATAGCTTAATCTATTTTTACGTAATGAGAGGCAAGTTTGTTACAGAAAATATTAATGCTGCTTCCGGTAACACTGCGATAAAAAAGGCGGAAATTATGCTGGCCGCTGTTTTTGTTCCTTAGGGCACGGAGGGAGGAGTTGGAGACGCCTTTGGTATGTTTCTCCTTTGTTTAAAACTATTTAATTTTCTTACTTAATCTGTTGCCTTAATCACAGAATACATTATTATGCTGGTGCGCAATCGGTGGCTTCAACGCAGCATCATTTGTTTGCGCTCCTTTTTGTTTGTTATATTTTTAAACAGCACAAATGTAAAAAAAATAATAAAATGTATATAATGTGTGTTAGTGAGGAATCAGTTAAATTAAGGTATTTATTAACTATTTAATCAGTGGAGTTTTCCAGGTTTGTTGGCTTTCAGTTAGAGTAAAATATTTGCTTATTAATTCATTGAAGTGTATGATGTTGTTTATTGAATCTTAAACAAATGTAATGTAGAAATAATGCAATGACACATAAAAAAATATATATAATTGTAGTTGCATTTTACTAACATTGGTTTGTCTTTTGTATTTTTTTAAAGGTTTTCAACCTGAACAAAACCCTTAAGTGTCTTATAATAACTGGTGAACGGAAAAATAAAGACAAGAAAAGGGATTGGAGTTGTCCATGCGTCCTCTGTTGGCCTCTCAAGAGATAGAAAACAATGAATATAGGCGAAAAAAACTCTGAAGAACTTGACAATAGACAATGTCATTGTGACCATCTCCATTGGTTGATGGACTGATGTCTTGAAGCCTTAACTGAAGCATTTTTGATAGTCATGTTGTTTTATTTCAACAACAGAAGTGATTTGAGAGGATGGAGCGAAGTACAACCGAAAATCCAAAAACCATTTAAAAGCAACCAAAAAGTTACAAATTAACTGTCTAGTAAAATCACTCTGAGAGGTATAAAGTTTGAGGACGAAAACACAGAGAGCACCCAAACAGAAAAACACCCAAGTGGATCTAATAATTTCCAGAATAAACATTATGCTCAATTGAAGAGCACTCTGGGCTGAGATCAAGGTGCCACACTGTCGCCATTGAGAACAATTAGGGGAACATCAATGAGGGATCTTTTAATCAGATTTTTCCAAAGGACACTTGGACATGTAGACAGCAGGGACCTCTGGCCTTATGATAAGTGGACAAACTCTCTACCCCTGGGCAGATATAAAACATGGCAGTACAGGAACTGAGCCCTGATGCAAGACAAATATTGCAGCATGTAACATAGCATTGTGGTAATTTAGGGTTGTAGTGTAAAATGACAGGCTTCTGTGATAAGAAGAGTCACCCCGGTGTCAGCTGGCGTTTGTTAGACCTTCAAAGGGCTGCAATTGTTGCATCTTTACCCTGCACTTTGAGGCTACACAGCCTAGTGCTATGCCAGTGTGAATGTGCCTTAAGAGGTTTTTGTGTGTGTGGGGACAAAGGGGTGTGTGGGGGTGGAGCGTTAAATTATAGAGGGCGATGCAAGGGAGGGAAGGCTGATATGTTTCCTCATCTCTGCATACAAGCTCAGTGATGCTCGTCGCTCGGTGGGCGGACATGTTGTTCAGCCTCTGTTATCAATGTTTCATAACCTCCCAGGCTGAGAACATTGTTCAGTGAACTGTCATGCTCCTGGGAGCTTCATTTTCTTCTGCTGTGTGTTTGTGTTTTTATTCATTTGGGATTAGCGGGGCCACATCTAATGCTCCCCACCGAAGCCAATAGATTGCCCTTTAAAATTCCTTCTTCCTCATGTCAGGAAAGTGCCTGCATACACAGGAGCGGATTGTTTCAAACTGACATGCTGCAAACATCAAAAAGGAATTCCAAAATAAATGAGTATTTACAGGCTTATAATGCTGAGGTTAATTACGTAGCAGTGTTGAGTTATCATACACAGGAGTGTTAATGGGGAAGGGGTGTTTAATTGTCCATGTGCAGAGGATGGTAACAGCAGAGCAACACTTGAGAAACGCTTCTCAATAAATATTAATATTAAGCTATATTTGGCTCTTTACTTGCTGTAACAATGTAAATATCCCTTCTGTGGGATGAATAAAGGTATTCTCATTCTCATCATTCAGCTTGGAGACACATCATATGACACTGACATTTTTTTTCTTGAAGGACGAAAATGTATTGTGTCGATGGTGCCTGCTTTGGGGTTGTTTACTATAAGAGTAGCTGATGCTGAGACCTGGACGGAAAGTACAGTACATTAAGACAGAGAAGCTTTATTAGAGCCAACAACGGTCAGTGTGGTTTCATACCCCGTCAAGGTTCAAGGTTCAAGGGTTTTTATTGTCAGATGCACAGTAGCTACAGTGTAGTTATAGCAATGAAAATCTTAGATCCTGAGCTCCTCCAACAATGCAGCATATTACAAAAGGAAATAAGACAACATAATTAAATAAGGATAATAATAAAAAATAGTGCAAAATGAAACAGATTAATTTAAATAAAATAGTGCAGTTTATGTTGTATGACAATTCTATAAGTAGTGCAGATGAAGTATAAACATAAAAATATATAAACACAATAAGCTAAAGTATGCGTGTTGAGTGTTGAAAGTGATCAAGTAATCCAGGATTCTATATAAATGTAAATAGTAGAAACCTCGTAGGACGCTCCAAAGGGGCGTGGCCAGCAGCAGCTCCAAAGGGGCGTGGCCAGCAGCAGCTAGTTCATTTAAAGCTACAGTCACAGAATCAGCACTTCTTTGGCTTTCAACTTGACTGACTGGCTTGGCCATAATCTATATTAAAAAATGTGTTAGCCAACAGTTAGCCACGTTAGCTTGGGATAGCTTGTGTTCCTTTTAGCTCCCGGGCTGCATCGCGTTAGCTCCTGTTAGCTCTGAAGCTAACCAACGGCTGTGGGTCTGAACTGGGCAGATCAATATGATGAAGGGCGAAGCATTTTATTGGCCACATGAGTTTAAAAAAATCCCTAAGCATCTCTGTCACTCACCCCAAGAGTATTTCAGCAAATCACAGTGCATATAATTGTCCACGTGCCTCGAAAAAGACGACACCGCTCAAAATGACACAGACGCGTTAGCCGGCCTTAATGGGAACTACATATAGATGTGTGATCCGGTCTTAAAGGTAAACACAAACAGAGTCGTGATCCGGTCTGAATGGGTTAAAGATCTGCTTCATCGGTTCAGTCAGACTCCCACTCTCACCCACAAACATGGGAGACATGGATGAGAAATGAGGAATCAGCAGTTAGGTTTCCCATCTCAATTGAGAATAAACATCAGACATTTTAAGTAACGTAAATATTTCCCTCTGAATATATTGTGTTCACACTGCAGAGGAGATGCTTTTGTAATAAATCATCCATCCATCCATCCATCCATCCATCCATCCATCCATCCATCCATCCATCCATCCATCCATCCATCCATCCATCCACCCATCCATCCACACATCCACCCACACATCCACCCACCCATCCATCCATCCATCCATCCATCCATCCATCCATCCATCCTCTCCCGCTTATCTGTCAGGGTCGCGGGGGTAACAGCTGCTGACAGCAATAACACAATAAGTTAGCAGGAGACAATAAGGATTTTTGGCAAAAAGATATTAGTATGAGATTAAAAAAAACAAATGGAGCAAAACAAGGAAGAAAGCTATGCAGGCAGGCAGGAGGAATGATGAGAAACAGCTGTTGGTTGTTATACTGTACTTTCAATAGTCAAATCCATGTTTAACTTTATTTGTTGCAGGCCTGTCTTAGAGCTCATCTATAGCTGCTTCTCATCACCTGTGGAAACAGACATATTGTTTGTAGTGAAAGAACCCAAAGAAGACAGGTAAGGAGAAGTCACATGACACGACTCCAACAAGGACCACACTCGATTCAAGATATCATATTATTAGAGGTTATGATTTCCATATTCCCCCCTAAACCTAGAATCCCCCAGTATAACTACCACATGACAACACGCTAATAGATATAAATGTCATGAGTATATCAAAATCGGACGTTCAATATGGATATTTCTCCAGTACCTTCCCTTCTCTCCACACTTCTGCCTCGTCGCCATCTTTACCAGCCACCTGTAATAATGGCATCTGAGATGGATCACCAGGCATCACAACACCAACCCATCTCATTATCATCGCCTTTGCGAAAGTCAATAACAGTGTGCAGACACAGAACATCCCACATAATGATATAAGCACTACCACCATGACTTGAACCAATACTGCTCCTAGCGGTCCGAATTTGTTCTGCAACCAAGCATTTGCAGACCATCCTGCTCCTTGTGATGGGCCAAACGCATCCCTTATATGTTTCAATGCGTCTATCACACTAGTTATATTGTCCGAACTATCTGGAATTAACGTGTAACAAGCGTCTCCGGTTAAATTCAACGCCACATATAGGCCACCTTGTTTGGCCAAAATATAGTCCAGTGCCATATCATGCTTTAACAATGTCAGCCTATGGCTCTTTTGAGTATTGGATAAGAAGTCAAATCCCCTTATGGTTTGATTCGCAAACCCCTGCAAGGTATAAGTGATATTATCAATTTGATCTGCCAAAAATGTCACCCCATACCATGGAAATAGACCTATACCCCATTGTTCTGCTATACTGATCCTCCAATGGTAGGATTCCAAATTATGAAATTGTGCCAACTCCCTTTTCTTTCTACCTTCGGAGAGACTATTAGATTGATTCCTATCATGTATTCCCTCCTTTTGGATAGAAAAGATCTCATATGGAAGTTTCAATGTTGCCATGTAACAACATCCTGTCCACCCATACGATAGAAATATATATGCCTTCTCGCCGCAGACCCACCAAAGGTCTTTGAAATTTCCTATAGTCACATTACCAGGTAAAAGCTGATCCTTCACCAACACCGTTCTATGCTGTTTGCGGTGTGGGACATAGAATTTCACCTCATATCGTCTCTCGTTAACCGTACGGTCAACCCTCTCCAGGGTCATCCAATACTCATCGCAGTCAGATATTCCCATAAACATGCCTGGTCCATCATAAGTTTTGTTTGAACAAAAACAGGCGCTGGCCCTCACAGGGTTTACCTCCATTGCCTCAGGGACCGTTGTCAACCTATTTTCCTGCTGAGCAAGCAGATCCATGTAAGGTAAATCTCTTAACCATACACAATCTGATCTCGGCCAAAATAAATTCCGTGCCAATGCCATCAACATATCTGCTTCTGATTGCTGTTTATACAACAACCACGATAAGGCATAAGATTGACATTTAGTCGTTAAAGGTTGAGGCACTGTCTCTAAAATCGAAAGCCATGTGCCTGGTGGAGGAACCCTCACCACACATGGACAATTAAATCCTCTAACCGATCTTATGGAATGTGTCAACTGCTGGAACCATAAGTTCCTACTTGCCCACTTATCTTTAATTTGTAACGCTGAAGAATCAACTCCATATGCTTTCCATGTCGCGTCTCTCTTTTGTACTGTATGATATTGATCAGTCCTATCTTCTAGTAACCTATTGGAATCAGCAGCCTCCTCTCCCAGATCTAGACTAACCTCCTGAGCTGTCTCCGATGACTCAACATCCTTCTCCTCTCTCCTCTGTTCTGTGGTTGTGGTAGCTGCACTTGGTTGAGTTTTCGGAGGATCTCTTGATCCTGTTCTTTCTGATCGCTTTCCTTCTTCCTGTGTAGCTCCACCTGATGCGCTATATGGTCCATATAAACACTCTTCGTCATGCTTCCAAGACCAACTACTTCGGCTAGTTTACTCCTCACAGGCTGAGGAAGCCCCTTCAGTATTTTGGCTCGTAAAATTGACTGCTCCATTCGACCTAAATCCGGGTCATTTCCAGTAATGTCCAGCAGTGGCTCAGTCAGTAGGGGCTTGGACTGGGAATCGTAGGGTCGCCGGTTCAAGTCCCCGAACAGACTTGAAATATGGAAAGTGGACTGCTACTTGGAGAGGTCCCAGTTCACCTCCTAGGCCCTGCTGTGGTGCCCTTGAGCAAGGCACCGGACACCTCCAATCCCCCCTCCCCATTGCTCCCCGGGCGCTGCACGATAGCTGCCCACTGCTCCTAGAACTAGGATGGGTTAAATGCAGAGGACCAATTTCACTGTGTGTGCTCTGCTGTGTGCATGCATGTGACTAATAAAGAGGGTTTCATCCTCCGATTCTCTAATGTTTCTCCACTTTTGAATGGCTCTTGACACATAGGCCCTTGGATTTTCTTCTTGCCCCAGTTGTTCAATAAGAACATTGTCAGGGTGTACATTTGTTGGAAATGTATCCCTCAGTGCTCTCCACACTCGAGCTCTATTTGCCGAAAACAGCTCTGGATCGTTTACAGCAGTTCCCACATATCGGTTAAGTCCATCTCTCTGTAGAATCTCTTCCATAGCTGAAACCCCAAGAAGGTTAGCTAACAATCTCTTGATATCTCCCATGGCGAATTGTGTTCCCACCATGAGCTCATCCATCTTTGAAGTCCACGGATGAGCTCCATCTTGAAGAGTAGGCAACTTCTCCATTATATCTGACATATCGGTATTCTGCCAAGGCTTGTACTCCAAATTCTGTCCACGAACTATTACAGGAAGCATGTTCTTAAGTTTTCCTTTTCTTGGGCGAAGTGAATATCTTGCATTTGATTCTCGGGATTGTTTTCCTTGCAGCTCTTCCTTCTCCGTCCGCAATTCTTCTATGCGGCATATCAACCTTCTTTTACGTTCTGATGTAGTGGCTAACTCCAAAGCCGCTATACTTTCGTCGATCATTTCTTCCATCTGTTTTATAACCTTCTTTCTGTCTTCCTTCCTTGTAGTACTGGAGATTGTAGGTTCAAATCCTACTGACGTCGAGGGGCCCTCGCCCCCTGAATATTCATCATTGTCTCCAATCTCACATTCACTAGATTCATCATCTCTCGAGTCCTCTTCCGTCTCTGTGTTATCTCCTCTCTTTCCGCTTTAGCCAGCATCTGCCTGACTGCAGGGTCATATCCGCCCCTAGCTGCTTCTTGATCACTCTGGTCATCATCCTCGGACTTTCTTCTCCTGATCCTCAGTTTCCCCCCTGTTTCCAACCGGGTCGTTTTCTTCTTACTTTTGGCACTTGGATACATTCTTATAGTTGTTTTCGCTCGTCCCATTTCTATTACTTGGTCATCTTCATCTCGGATGCGGTAACCACCCCTTTGGCTGATCACTGGGAGCTGGGGATAGATTTCCTCAATGGTCGCCTCCTTCTTATAAGGTGGAGGGCTCTTTATTGGTTCCGTATGCGAAAAAGGTGTATTAATTTCCGCCGCCAGTTTTTGTATTTCCTTCGCATTTTTCCGAATGACTTCCGCGCTTCTATCATTCTTAACTTTTGTTACTTTTAACCGTTTCTGTCCCTCCTTTTCAAACAACTGAAGAATGCCGAGCTCTATCTGACTCTTTTCTTTACGTTGCCTCCCTTTCTTGCCCTTCTTTTGGTCAGTTTTGTAGGTAGAAACGAGCACCTGCATTGTTTTGATTACATCAAGGTTAAGCGTCCCTTCTACTGGCCATGGTTGTTCAATATCAGGCCAACGTTTGTGCCATTTCTCAGACATCTTTTCAATACCTTTAATTAAAGGATTATTTTTCTGTACTAGATCCCCAGGAGTAATTACATTTGGATTGGTAGTTTTAATGTTCTTTTTCTTCATTTTGACAAGTGTTTTACGTTCCCAAATCCTAAATTAACCCTATTGCTGAAACTTTTAACCTACTTAAAACTATTGTAATCACTTCTCCCTCTCTTTTTATTTATTATTATTATTTTTCCATAAATCATCCACTCAATCCAACCAATCAATCAACCAATCAATCAATCAATCGATCGATCTGCCAAATCAAGCAGTGATTTAATTAATTAATTAATCAATCCATCAATCAAACCAATTAATCAATCAATCAAATCAATCAATCAATCGACAAAACTAATCAACTAATCAATCAATCAATGTTGGGTGTTGTGCACTCAATTCATTACTCGATTGTAATCTAGTATTTCAATGGAAAAAGATATAAAGGAAGCCCCACTGTAAGGGACTGAACAGCTTATTTCCATAAAAACAAAGCCACCACAACAAAGCCACAGGTACTACAGTCTGAACCGACAACCAATAATCCACGCCCATGCGCTCCCAACAGAGTCAAGCTCCAAAACCTAACACTCTGATAACTATTTCAAATGCGTGTACTCAGTCTGTTGCCAAGCCTTATTCCAAACCAACTACAGCAGGTATACTCGTGAATGCAAATCCTGCAGTTTATTAACCCCAATTCGGTTTAGAAGTGTTTAAATACTCATATAATAAAATATATGAAAGTACACCAAAGGCATATCAGTGATGTTAACTATAAATGAACACACTTGAATATAGTCAAAAAGCAGGTATAGAAGAGCTGTGGACAAGAACTGCACTGGCCTGGATTCAGACTGGACTAGTGCTGCACCCTCTGTAGTCAGCAATCCTCAGTCCCTATCGGATCCTGGCCAGGTTTTCACGTCCTCTGCAGCCCCTTCTCTGCGTTTCAGCTCCCCCACATACAGATGATGGGGAGGAAGGAGGAGACCCCCCTTTTCCCAACCAAACTCCAACAGAAAAAGGAAATTGAAGTTGCAGGTCTCCGTTTGGCAAAGACAAACTCAATAGATAACCAGTGTTTGTATATTACTTCAAAAAGTGACTTTATAGTCCTGCGTATGCATATAAATATCTCAAATGAGCTCTCCACTTTTCTTCAAAATCATAAACGTCTTTTCTGGGGGCTCATACACTTTAACCAATTTAAAAATGTTCCCTTAACAGAGACTCATCATTTGTATCAGATTCGAAAATGTTCCCCAGAAAGCTCATCAGTTTTAGCCAAATAGAAGTCCTCTGAGAAAAAGTTCATATATATATTTACATATATTTTTTACTGTTTCCAAATGTCCTCTTCTTGGAGGCTCATATATTTTACTAGTACGAAGTCAAAACATCTTCTTCAAAGAGGCTCATATGTTTTAACAGTACACAGAATCATTTTCCTGGATTTTACTGAATCTCTTCTCTCCTTCGTATCTCTCCCTCAAACGTTGGGCTATTTTAAGCCCTTCATACACACAAATGCAGCAGAGCCCAGCTCCGTCCAGCACCCCATAAATTCAGCATTCTTCCAAACACACAGTATGCATTCAATCCTAACTTTCACCCAGAGATCTCGTTCATACATTTCCCTATAGCATGCTTTTCCTTGCCGCTCCTATTATCCCTTTATTTCTAAATTTCTGCTACCTTAATAGGTGTAAAATACTCAAATGACTAATCCCAACATTTGTTCGTCAACAAATGCCAAATAGAAACCAATGAATTTCTTATTCTACACCCAGTTCCCAGAACAGACCCAAAAAATCAACCTAGTAACTTTTCAGGATTTTTAGGCCCATCTAACATCGCCTCTTCTGAGGGCTTTATCCAAATCCGCGGCTATTTTTCCTTTTATTTCCTTTATCCTTATTCCTTTCTATATTTTTACCGTTGACCAATTGCCCTGGGCCCAGGGTTATTTACCTTACCTTCCAAATCTGACTATCTTTCAAAGTCAATTTTAACGCAGTGTCTACTTTACAAATGTCTTACCGTTAAGAAGCTCGGGGGCCCATCTTCGTTAATCTTGCACCGTTATGTAGCTCCCTTTCTCGTTACTAATTAGGCTTATTCTACCCTTTTGCTTTTAACTTCACATCCTTTATTTATACCTATATTCCTTCCCTATTCCTGTTTCCCTATTTCTCTTACGTCCATACACTCCCCCCTATTGCGTCGTGCACTACGCAATAAATCCCCAATTTAGAACGGAGTCTCACTCCAACATCAACACAAACATGGCATATCCCCACACATCAGTTCGCCCGGTGCGTACCAGAGCAACACCTCATATCAAACCCCACAAATGCTCACCGGACTGTGATGCCTCGGCAGGAGAGGTCGTGTAGAGTTGCCTGAAGATCGCAAGACGGCCAAGTTCGTGACGCCAATTCTGAAGTATATCTTGTAGCGATGTTTGTGAAGATGATGAAGAAGTCTCCGGAGACACCAGCTTGTATATAATAAGGTTTATTACAACAGCATAGTATCAGACACCAACACGGGCGATGCGGGGTTCCCAGAGCCAATTGTGGAAGTCCCCCCGAACTATCTCTGTGCGTGCCATTTATAGAAGAAAATTGTGTGTGCTCACCTGAGGTACTCATTAACAATGTGTGCCCCCCTAAGGGGACATAGGTCCATTCATAGGGGCCCCCTGACGTATGTCAGATGTTTGTTTTTTCCCCACATTCCTCTTACCCAACCTTTGTCCTCAGAGAGTATCTACCTTTGTATATCACCCCAGATTTAATACACCACACTAAATAAGCACCGTAACATTCATGATGCCCGTTTCTCGGTCATGATCGGTTATTTCCGTGAATGGAATGTTGCAGCCGCAAGGCATTGTGGGACAGCACATTCTCTTTTCCTTTCTAAAGGAAGGTCCAGTGTTTCCTAAGCTAAAGGAGGTTATAAAGGAAGTTTCAGAGCTCCTTTCCTATCATCTAGGGAATTGAAACAGCTCTTATCATGGCTGCCACTGTGGGACTTCCGGGTCATTCCACTCCGTTAGGAACCTTCCTAAGATATACTGACAGTTCGACCGCAGCATATGGCCCTTTCTCACCAAACCGGATCCGGTTCCATATCCGATCTTTTGCTTTTCTGGCGCTTTTCTGGTTCTAATCTATAGCACCCCTTGTGTTTCCACCACTCAGGGGCCGAGTGGAGCTCGAGTGGAGCTCCATCATGTTAGCATAGCAAGCGAGGCTACTCTGACTATCTTTGACTACTATTGTGGCATAAGCCGTTTTCTACAGGCATATTTTACTGGCGTAGTTTTCTTTATTATTTTACTTCTGATGGCAATCTGTGTAGCCCATGTATTGATTCCATCAGATAGCTGCAATACAAAACAACAGGAAAACGTCTGCCTGCTCTTCCCAATGTTCAATAACAGTGAACAGATGGTGATTAAAGTACGGTAAAAATAAACAGCATCACACTGAGCCTGGTTAGTGTTGCCTGACTTCATAAAGTCTGTGTTTTATAAGTGTCATTTTGATAAGCGATATTGATTGTAGCTGTCGCTGAAAAGGTGTGCCAATTTATTTGTTGCATTAATATTTTTGTATATTATTGTCATGCAATATTTTTGGTTTAAGGTAGTTTTATGTTCTTATTCTTTCTCTATTTCATATATAATTAGGTTAAATGTGAATTAATAATTTGATGTGTAATAATGACGTAATGACGTGCACAGGAAGTCTTGTGATAAACGTAATAAGTAGTTGGGAAGACGTGCTTTCAGTCTTTTGGACCTGCGCTGCTCATGGAGCAAGATGTGTGCAACAGTGTGTCCGTAAAGCCTTAGCAGCTCCTGATTTTCCGGTCAGAAGGCGCACACGGTATGAAAACTGTTTTTTCTGTACATTTTATGTTTAAATAGTCTGTAAGATTTCATATTTAAGTTTCATGAAGGCCACATGGATATTCACGGACTGTAAAAGATATTGGCCTAAGATATTCATTTGTTTGGAAGATGACGATGTTAAGACTGTTATATTTATTTCATTTCAGTTTTTCACGGTGTTTGGTGTTGGTGTTTGGTGTACTTTGTGTCTGAAGACATTAAATATCCTTGGAAAAAATAAACATCACTCTCATTAAGCATCAGTCGATGCGTGGTTTAATTCTGACCAGAAGAAGAGCGTCAGGGGCAGCTACATTGATTGTAACAACTTGTACTCGCCATGAACTGGTATTGCTCAGGTTAATCTCCCCCTCTCAAAGTAAGCGTGACGTATTGGGTCGTATTGGTTCTTGGATCTTGCCGGGCAGCCAAGTGTAGCCAGAAAGATCCAGTTTTTCGGCGCTTAAGGGCCCTTTCATAGTCTACGCAAGCTATGCAGACGCGAACGCATCGAGCTACGCAAGGAGGGTTTGACGCGTACTTGCGTAGCAAAATGTGTAGTCCAGATTTGTGTAACGCGACGCAAGCGCGACTGTCATTTCACGCGTTTCCGATAGGGGCGCTGATGAGAATTACTGTACTGTACTGTACTGTACTGTACTGTACTGTACTAAATCGCTATTAACAGAAGAAGTACTAACATGGCTAACAACGAGGAGCGTCCCTGTGAATTAGTTTGTGTGCACCAGCATCTTTATGACACTGCGAGCGCTTCACATTCAGACAGAAACGCAGTTGAAAATGCATGGCGACAAATAGCGCTGGACCTAGATATTGATGTTGATACCATAAAAAAAAAGTGCAAGCAGATGAGGGACCGGTTCGTGCGAGCCCAGAAAAAATGGAAGCAGGCAGCAAAAAGTGGCGCGGGGCAGCTGAGTTTCGGCTACCCCCATAGACTCTATATACAGTCTATGGCTACCCCGCACTACTTTCTCGTCTCGGTTGGCTTGCTGAGCACATCAAGCTGCCGGCGATTCAGGAGAAGCAAAATGAGGCACTCATCTTCTGTAGCTATTTTCCTTTTTTCTACCAGACAGACAAGCCACCGGAGACTCTGCTGTTGGATGAGCGGTGTATCGCGTCTGACAAGGCACAGCGCAGCAACTGACGCGCGTTCTGTATGTACTAAAAATACGCGCGTGAACCTTCCGTTTACAACTGCGTCCGCGTAGCTTGCGTAGACTAGGAAAGGGCCCTAAAGCCGGCGCAGCTGCGGTGGAAACACGAAAAACCAGATCTTTATCGGCTCCAGCTCCGGCTCCAGCTCCCGCTCCGGGTTGGTGGAAAAGGGGCACATGATCTGCCGTGAGGCTTCTTGAAGACAACCCTGAAGAATAGAAAAGTAAAATAGACTTCCTTTGGTTTCTTGCCTATTCTATTTCTAAGCAATTGAATAACTAAGTCTATGTACTGTACGGCAGTGGTTCTCAACTGGTCAAGCCTCAGGACCCACTTTTTGACATGTAATGTACATGGATGTATAAAGAGTAGTTCTACCCCAAAGTTATATTCCGTGGGGACTTGCACCAACATTCCGTAATCTTGATTCTGATTGGCCAGAAGACTCGAGAATCATCAGCAAAGATGTTTTATTGAGTAGATGATCACTAGGAGACAGCAGTTTTCAAAACCGTTTCTCTTCTGGGACATCCAGTCAAAGGGCTACAGCACAGCAGTAGAAATTAAGGCCTTCAAAATAAAAGTTTTACTTTATTCTGTGATTCTTTTTTTTCCTTTCACTTGCATATCTGCGACCCACTAAAAATAGGTTCGCGACCCACCAGTTGAGAACCACTGCTGTACGGTACACAGATGAAAACCCTGGAGCTGGTCTGTTTACTTTCAGAACGCAGTGATCCACATTGATCCTTTACAAGAGCTCTCACATAGAGTGCGATTGACAGATTGCTCACATGCTCCATCTGACAGGGGATAACCCCCTTTGTTTTTACCAAACAAGTTAGAGGTGAACACACTATAAGTGTCCAAATGAGTAATTTGTAAAAGTGTGAGATTTATTATACATCAAAATCCTCCAACAGCTGTGAGGATGTACAGACATTGGTGTTCTCGCTCAGATCAGATATGGAGAAGTTGTGTTCCTGAACACTCACACAAAGGTTTGTTGCAGATCACTACGATCCCCTGAGCACAAAACCCGGCTAATTGAATCCCAGCTCTGGGAGCTGCAGATACTTTGAAATCAATTGTAGTGGCTCTGTGAGATTTCTCCTTCTCACCTGTTGCACCCTCTAAAGGAAAGCACCTCTTCAGAGTATAGATCGGCCCTCCTCGGCTGCTGATAATTGAATTGGATTTGCTGGATGAGCTGATACAGTAGCAGTATTGAGGTATTGATCCCCGCTCACAACCTGAACACTCAATTTCTTTCTAAAGGGACTTTTTTCTTTGTGTGAAATTTAGAGGATAATTGTCATAGTTTTTCACAGGTCTATGATGATGTTATATATATATACATTTATTTCAAAAGTAAACAGGCTTTAGCATAACATTGTTGAACCATAGATTGAATGAGGTAAGGCTGTACCACATTTTAAAAAATACTTCTGCGTCTACTAACTGCTTATTCTAAATTATATTACATGCTATCGAGCTCCAAGCAGGCCGCTGATGAATCTGTGCAACCAAGAGTATCACATCTAGAAAGTCATTGAATTGTAACTAAGGACATTCTAGTTCAGGCAGTATTAGGCAAAGAAATTTGGGAAAATGCAAAAACCCATGGATAATACCTCAGTTTAAAGGCGATAAGTTTGTTGGAGAGGAATACAATATACAAAACAAACTAACAATGATATATGGTGTGTCTATGACTCCGTTTGAAAGCATATTCAATTAGACCTTAGATTTAGAAACAGAAAAGCCGAAGGGAAACAAACATTTAACTGAATAAAGGTTAAGGAACTATCAGGAAAAATTACTTAAAAAATGAAATGTGTTCTGGAAAAAGCAAAAACCTTTATTCATAGCTACAATTACTTTCTTTATATTTGACCAAGTTGGTAAAAAGTAACTTCTAGATATGAATGACACTGCACTGGAACAGTGTTTTTGTCAGAGACAAACCAGACAATGTAAGATAAAGACAATTCAAGTTGGTTCGACCAAATGGTTTATTGGCCTCCCCAGACAGGAAAGCTTCACTGTTCCCCTCCCTCTAAAACTTCCGCTGTGGTTCCCCTACACTGGCATACACAATCACAGAACTCCACACCATAGACTGCACCCTTGCTAATACACACGCCCCCAGACCTGTGGTGGTTTTCCTTTCCTCTCATGTCCCCCAATGTATTAAGCAATGTCTAGTCTCACGTGCAATGGGAAAGGTTTCGGCGGGACCCCCAACGGGACAGGATCAGAAGGCAGCGGGACCCAGAATGAGACAGGAGAGGATGGAGTCGACTGGACCAGCGAGGCCGGAGTCGACTGGACAGGCGATGCTGGAGTCGAGGCCGGAGTCGACTGGACAGGCTTCCTCTCCCTTTTTTCTTCAAGCTATTCTCGTTTTCAAGGTTACAGTTGGGTAAGCGCACCTGCCTGGCTGTTCCCACTTAATGAATTCCATGATCAAGGAGCTTCACTACCAATGGGACACAGGTGAAGGAGTTGTCTGCATAGATCTTGTAGTTTTGACCTTCTGGAAGCATGGATGCAAGCTTCATCACAACATCACCTGACAATCCAAGTTCAGACTTGGCTCGTATCGCATTGACACTACATGGGTGCTGGACCAGAAAAATCAGTATTGGGACTGATAAAATCTTTTTTCAGCCAGCGATACCTGTCACAGGGCTTGGTGAGTTTATTTGGTTGGGGCTCGATGTCCACATAATCACTGACTGGGCTATCATTGGGTTGTTTGTTTTCTTTGTCCACTTGTCCAAAGGCATCTTCATCTGCCTCTTCCTCACTTATAGCAGTGTCAATGTCCTCTGATTCCATCTCAAAATCACTTTCTCCATTTTGGATGGCTGCAATCACATCCTGAACACGAAATCAGGGGGGTCGCTCTTTACTGTTGGTATTCTCCATCCATCCATCCATCCATCTTCTCCCGCTTTTCCGTCAGGGTCGCGGAGGTAACAGCTCCAGCAGAGAGCCCCAAACTTCTCTTTCCCTGGCCACATCAACCAGCTCTGACTGGGGGATTCCAAGACGCTCCCAGGCCAGCGAAGAGATATAATCCCTCCACCTGGTCCTAGGTCTACCCCTCGGTCTCTTCCCAGCTGGACGTGCCTGGAACACCTCCCTAGGGAGGCGCCCAGGTGGCATCCTCAATAGGTGCCCGAACCACCTCAACTGGCTCCTTTCAACGTGAAGGAGCAGCGGTTCTACTCCGAGTCCCTCCCGGATGACTGAACTTCTCACCTTATCCCTAAGGGAGATGCCAGCCACACTGCGGAGAAATCCCATTTCGGCCGCTTGTATCCGCGATCTCATTCTTTCGGCTCATGACCCATCCTTCATGACCATAGGTGAGGGTAGGAACGAAGATGGCCCGGTAGACAGAGAGCTTTGCCTTCTGGCTCAGCTCTCTTTTCGTCACAACGGTGCGGTAAAGCGACTGCCGTACCGCTCCCGCTGCTCCGATCCTCCGGCCCATCTCACGCTCCATTGTTCCCTCACTCGAGAACAAGACCCTGAGATACTTGAACTCCTTCACTTGGGGTAAGGCTTCATTCCCTACCTGGAGTGGACAGTCCATCGGTTTCCTGCTGAAAACCATGGCCTCAGATTTGGAGGTGCTGATCCTCATCCCAGCCGCTTCACACTCGGCCGCGAACCGATCCAGTGAGTGCTGAAGGTCACAGACTGATGAAGCCATTACGACCACATCATCTGCAAAAAGCAGTGGTGCAATCCTTAGCCCACCGAACTGCAGACCCCCTCCCCCACGACTACGCCCCAAATCCTCTCCATGAATATCACAAACAGGATTGGTGACAAAGCGCAGCCCTGGCGGAGGCCAACCCTCACCGGAAATCGGTCCGACGTGCTGCCGAGGACCCGGACACAGCTCTCGCTTTGAGAGTACAGAGATTGGATGGCCCTGAGTAGAGACCCCCTCACCCCATACTCCCACAGCACCTCCCACAGTATCTCCCTGGGAACCCGGTCATATGCCTTCTCCAAATCCGCAAAGCACATGTAGACCGGAGGCCCCCTCCAGGATCCTTGCGAGAGTGAAAAGCTGGTCCGTCGTTCCACGACCAGGACGAAAACCGCATTGTTCCTCTTCAATCTGAGGTTCGACAATCGGCCGGACCCTCCTTTCCAGCACCTTAGAATAAACTTTCCCAGGGAGGCTGAGTAATGTGATGCCTCTGTAATTGGCACACACCCTCTGATCCCCCTTTTTAAAGAGAGGAACCACCACCCCGGTCTGCCACTCCTTCGGTACTGTTTCCGACTTCCACGCAATGTTGATGAGACGTGTCAACCATGACAGTCCCTCAACACCCAGAGCCTTCAGCATTTCTGGGCGGATCTCATCCACCCCCGGGACTTTGCCACTGTGGAGCTGTTTAACTACCTCAGTGACTTCCCCCCGTGAGATTGGAGTTGATCCCCGTTCATACTCCAGCTCTGCTTCTAACATAGAGGGACACCGCCCACTCTGGTTCAATGTCCCCAGCCTCCACAGGGATGACTGAAAAGCTCCGCTGGAGGTGTGAGTTGAAGGCCTCCTGGACTTGGGACTCCTCCAGACGTTCTCAGTTCACCCGCACTACACGTTTGGGCTTACCAGGTCTGTCCAGACGCTTCCCTGCCACTCGATCCAACTCACCACCAGATGGTGATCAGTTGACAACTCCGCCCCTCTCTTCACCCGAGTGTCCAAAACATGCGGCCTCAGGTCCGATGATACGACAACAAAATCGATCATGGACCTTCTGCCTAGGGTGCTCTGGTACCACGTACACTTATGAGCATCCTTATGTTCGAACATGGTGTTGTTATGGCCAATCCATGACTAGCACAGAAGTCCAGTAACAAACCACCACTCCGGTTCAGATCAGGGGGCCGTCCTCCCGAAGTCTCCCAGCAAGACTAAGGAGTCCCCTTCAGGAGCCCCATACAGGACTTCTTTCAGGGTCTCCAAGAAGGCTGAATACTCTGAACTGCTGTTTGGTGCATAACAGACACAACAGTCAGAGTTTCCCCCCCCCACGACCCGCAGGCGCAGGGAGGCGACCCTCTCGTCCACTGGGGTAAACTCCAACAAAGCGACACTCAACCGGGGCCTTGTGAGTATCCCCCTCCTGGTTCTCCACACCTTGGGCAACTCCGGAGAAGAATAGAGTCCAACCCCTATCAAGAAGTAAGGTTCCAGAGCCGACGCTGTGCATAGAGGTGAACCCCACCAGATCCAACTGGTAACGCTCCATCTCCCGCACAAGCTCCGGCTCCTTCCCCCCCAGAGAGGTGACATTCCACGTCCCCAAAGCCAGCTTCTGTCGCCTGGGTCTGGTCCGTCGAGACCCTCAGCGCACCCGACCCCATCGTTGTTTCCCGTAGGTGGTGGGCCCGCGGGACGGGGAAGCGGAGGTGTTGCCCACGTTGCTTTTTCGGGCTGTGCCCGGCCGGGCTCCGTGGCAAGCCCGGCCACCAGACGCTCGCTGACGAGTCCTCCTTCTGGGCCTGGCTCCAGAAGGGGACCCCGGGCTTCCTTCGGGCCGGGTATCCTCGCTTTCAAGTTTGTTTGTCATGAGGTATTTTGAACCAATCTTAGTCTGGCACCTTACCTGAGACCAATTTGCCATGGGAGACCCTACCAGGAATACAAGGTTCCAGACAACACAGCCCCCAGGTTCATCGGGGCACACAAACCTCTCCACCACGATAAGGTGTTGGTATTCTGAAATGGAAAAAGTAAATGATAAATATCTAAATATGTATCAATAATACATATGCTTATTATATTGTAATAGATTACCTGAGGGAATAGATAGGGTGGTGGAACAAGTGTTTCTTCTGTCTGGCTTAGCCTATTATCATACTAAAAGGAATGCATGCACCACCCCCTTCCAGATGTCCCGATGAAACAAGCATCTGAATCCTATTTACATTGTACATTTAAGTCACCAGAGAAGAATTAAATGTATTTTTCTAACAAATTAAATGATAAGATACAAGTAGAGTTTAAAATATTGCTACAGATATAATTTCACATACTGCCATTAGAAATAATGTATTCATTTATTAAATTCTGGTCTTAATTAAAAAAATGTTAACAGAGAAGACACATTTAGAATGTAGTTATATTATTTCATTATATTTCTATTGGTGTTTTATTTCCATATGTGAAGATATAAGATGGGCAATGTCCATGTGTAAAGTGCACATGCTATTTTGACTACCACACTGACCCACTGTTGTAATATTGCAACAAAGACACAAGCTGCTCAAAATAAAATTTGATGAATGTATTCCACAATAACAAAGCATGTACACGTTCTAGAAATTCTAGTAATCACAAAAACAAAATTTGAGTCATTTTAATTACTTGAATCTGACTAATTCAGTCCAATAAAACAAAGAGATGTTGCTTGTTTGAAGGCTTGGAAGTTGTGTGAGTTTATGGCCACAGGGCCGGACCTATGAACACCTTTACTACCCAATAGCACTGTGAGGCTGAACAAAAGGACCTTTTGACTGTGTTAATCTTTAAAAAAAAAAAACATTTACTGACTTTTTTAGGTTAACTTAAAGTGATGTTGTAAAATTACAACCGGGGCCCTTACAGGGTTACGTGTGATCTTATGGAAGGCCACCTTTTAAACGTTTTTTCCAAAAGTTTGAACGAGTGACGGTTCAGATTCCGGCAGGCAGTACATCAGTATGTATGAATGGCAGAATGTGGTTGTCAGAATTAAAGGTTTTGAACTATATTGTCTAAAAAATGTTGCTGGATAATTTTGTCTTGTACCTTTCGAAACATGTGATCAACACAATCTAAAAGAAAAAAACGGGATTGTGAGAAAGACTTTTAAACATAAATAGAGCAACAGAACAGGTATATCTGCGGGTACAGCTTCGCATTGTCTCTCCATATGGCAATGCAAAGTTTCCCCATTGAATTTTTCTCAACACACAAGTGATACATATGAGCAATCGACACATACGACTTCCAAGACTGATTTATTCATTCATTTCTGCATGAATAGAAGTACATTCTAATAAATAATGCTGAAGACATGTCTTAGATTGCACCTTTTCATCTCCCTGAGGTTTCCCACCGGTGTTATTCAGGCTCTCAGAATGTTCCATCACCTGGGTTAACAGCCAGCTCTGCGCTGAGGACTGGTACTATGAATAGCAATAATGGCTCAGTTCACACATTTCCCCCCCACACGCCTGTGATAATCACATCTGATCAAACAGCACTGATGAGGTGTTTCATGTGCATTCAGTGTGGAGCCACAGGCATGCAGGCATAGCTTTGTCCTCTGAGTTCTACACCATTCAGCTGACTCGCCACGGGTGGATACCTGTGGCCATGTATTATGACCCCATTCAGTCAGCCCGACTTCCTGCCAGCTCCGCATCTATTTCCTCTGCTCATATAACCGGAACAGAACCACAACAGCTCCTAATGATCGCCCCGCCGCTGTTACTGCTATCCGCTGAGAAGATTATGTCTTTCAAAGCAGACAGGAAAAAAAAGAAAAGAGTAGTGTGTGTCCAACGAGAGAAATCACAGGAAAATAAAGAACATGACCAGGAAAAATATAGCAGCAGTTAATTAAATGTTCCGGAATATTTCCCACTCTACTGAGAATAATTAATGAATGTGGAAGAACTTTCTCTGATGAGCTAATGATTATGCAATCAATACATTATTATCTATTTATCTATTTATTTTATCTATTTCAAATAGACAAGATGGCGCCGAGGATGGCTGCCGTGTCTCGAGCTCCTCACCAACTCCACATCTTAGTGTTTTTATTGTTTTACTTTGTTGGTTGTTTTTAACTTTTTTTGCAACATGCAAACCGCCCAAGCGAGCCCTATCATCCAATATGATAGAGAACAACTTTTACACATCAGGTCGCTGGTGGACAGCAATAATCCACGACGACCTGCAAACAATGGAGAGTCTCCGTGTTTACCTGCTGGAGCTCTACCTGTGGAGCGCAGGAGGAAGAGACCACGAGGTTCCCGGGCCGGGGTCCTGGTCAGGCTGAGGAAACGTGAAAACAGGCCTCCTCTACCGAGTTTACTTCTGGCAAATGTCCAATCCCTGGATAATAAGCTGGACGAACTCCGTAGCAGGGTGGCATTTCAACGGGACATTAAGACCTGTAATGTTTTGGTTTTCACGGAGACTTGGCTCGACCCCACGATACCGGACGCCGCCATTGCTCCACACGGATTCTCCATTCATCGCCAGGACCGGACAATAAACTCAGGGAAGAGCAAGGGAGGAGGTGTGTGCTTCATGATTAACAACAACTGGTGCTCAGATGTGGAGATCATTTCTTCGGACTGTTCTCCCAGCCTAGAGCACATCATGATCGGATGCCGGCCTTTTTATCTGCCGAGGGAGTTCACATCTGTTGTTCTAACAGCAGTGTATGTTCCGCCGCACGCTGACAACAACACAGCGCTGGAGGAGCTGTATGGGATTATCGACAGGACAGAGACTTCTCGGCCAGAGGCCGCATTTATTGTGGCCGGGGATTTTAACAGAGCCAACATGAAGAAAGTCCTGCCGAAATACTATCAGCACGTCAGCTGGGACTGGACCATGTTTACACTCCTTTCCGGCATGGATATAAAGCCCTCCCCCGCCTCCCCCCTTCGGCAAGTCAGACCACATATCTCTTCTTCTGCTCCCCGTTTACCGGCAGAGACTGAAGAGGGACCGACCTGTGACAAGGACAGTGCAGCGTTGGTCCGAGCAGTCTGACTCTGCTCTCCGCCACTGCTTTGGCATCACGGAGTGGTGTGTGTTTGAGGACGATATAAACACACACACTGACGCGGTCATTTGCTACATCGGCAAATGCATCGATGACGTCGTGCCGCGGATTACTGTACGGACATTCCCAAATGAGAAGCCCTGGATAAACGGCGAGGTCCGAGCTAAACTTAAAGCACGGGCCATCGCGCACAGCGGCAGTGATTTGGATGAGTACAGGAATTCCAGGTATGCACTCCGGAGAGCTATTAGCAGTGCGAAAAGACAATACAGGGACAAGGTGGAGTCGAACTACAAGGGCTCCAACGCCAGAAATATGTGGTCTGGACTAAAAACAATAACAGACTACAAAAGGACAACGAGTGGTGCTGAGGAAGTGTCTGCATCTCTCCCAGATGAACTGAACACATTTTATGCACGCTTTGAGAAGCCCCCGGCTGTGGAGGCACAAAAGGCCCAGGATCCCTGCTCACTGGTTTTAACCAGTGCAGATGTGTGTAGATCTCTGAAAAGGATCAACGCACACAGGGCTCCGGGACCTGATGGCATCCCTGGCCGTGCTCTCAAGGTGTGTGCAGTTCAGCTGGCAGATGTGTTCACAGACATTTTCAATAGGTCACTGCTCCAGTCTGTAGTCCCCACATGCTTTAAAGAGTCCATCATTGTCCCTGTCCCCAAAAAGACAAAACCTATCTGCCTCAATGACTACCGCCCAGTTGCACTCACCTCCATCATCATGAAGTGCTTTGAGCGGTTAGTCAAAACTTTTATCACCTCCTCCCTCCCTGACTCACTGGACCCCCTGCAGTTTGCCTACAGAGCAAACAGGTCCACGGATGATGCCATCTCCCTCACCCTCCACACTGCCCTCTCCCACCTGGACCAGAGGAACACTTATGTGAGAATGCTGTTCATTGACTACAGTTCAGCATTCAACACCATTGTGCCCTCCAAGCTCATCATTAAGCTCAGGGATCTTGGGCTCAACAGCGCCCTCTGTGACTGGATCATGAGCTTCCTGACGGGCAGATCCCAGGCAGTGCGGATGGGGAACATCACATCCTCCACCTTGACCCTCAACACCGGAGCCCCTCAGGGTTGTGTGCTCAGCCCTCTCCTCTACTCCCTGTTCACGCACGACTGCGTGGCCACACACAGCTCCAACACCATCATCAAGTTTGCTGACGACACGACCGTCATCGGCCTGATCACAGACGGCGACGAGACGGCGTACAGAGAGGAGGTCAGAGCCCTGACATCTTGGTGCCAGGACAACAACCTCCACCTCAACGTCAGCAAAACAAAGGAGCTGATTGTGGACTACAGGAAGAGGCAGAGAGAGGCACACACACCCATCACCATCGACGGGACTCCTGTGGAGAGAGTCAGCAGCTTCAGGTTCCTCGGGGTAAACATCAGTGAGGACCTGACATGGACACATCACACCAGGGTCATATCCAAGACGGCTCGACAGCGGCTCTTCTTCCTCCGCAGGCTGCGGAAGTTCAACATGGACTCCAGGATACTCTGCAACTTCTACAGGTGCACCATCGAGAGTATCCTGACTGGCTGCATCACCGCCTGGTATGGCAGTTGCACCGCCCTCAACCGTAAGACTCTACAGAGGGTGGTGAAAACTGCTCAGCACATCACCAGGACTGAGCTGCCATCCATGGAGGACCTCTACACCCAGCGGTGTAGGAAGAAGGCCGGTAGGATATTAAAGGACCCCCATCACCCCAGCAACAATCTGTTCTGTCTGCTGCCGTCTGGCAGACGGTACCGCAGCATCCGGACCAAGACCACCAGACTCAGAGACAGTTTTATACCACAGGCTATAAGACTACTGAACTCCTGAGCTCTGTGAATGTCTACTCACATCTGTTTATAGTACATACATATATATATATATACTGTATATTATACACATCTGCCATACATATCTGTTTATAGTACACATATCCATATATTGTACATATCTGCCATATACATCTGTTATACGTAATATATGCATCTGTCCATACCTCCTCATTCAACAGTGTAAAGTGTTTAAATACTCTCAATGTATTCCACATATGTATATATTTCACATCCTCAAATCTTTATTGTTGTTATTGTAAATATTCTTCTCTCTTTTTGCACTATTTTATTTATGTTATTTGCACCATGTGGAGTTGTTGGAGGAGCACGCGACATAAGATTTTCATTGCCAACATATACGCTGTATCTGCTGTGCATATGACAAATAAAACCTTGAAACCTTGAAACCTATTTACACATGCTATATGCATAAACCTGCTAAATACTGTCAATTCAGAACTGCTGTAGGATCAGAGTTTGTAATTGAATGTGTAATAAGGACAGGTGAGTGTGTGTGAGGATGGCTGCTTATTACAGATTTTTGGGCTACATGAAGATTAATGTTTATTTAAAAAAATCTCTGTAAACACGAGGGGGGGGGGGCGGGGGGACAAACCTGCGATGGATTCCACAAAAGCTAAAAACACCAGTCAATGCTCACTGTCTCTTTGTTTCTGCCCGGTTCTGTGTGGTTTATCACACATCTTTCACTCACCCAGGCACTACACCCCCCACTGATGAAACCCCTTGTCATCTCACGTCACGTCATGTTACCTTTGTTAATGGTCAGCTTTATGTAGCCATGTCTCCTGATGACAAAACCAACTGACTCACTTATTGTATTTTATATTTGAAGTTTTTACTGCTCAACAAAGAAAAAGTACAGGTTATTAATTCCAAGGCTCAGCAAAATAACTGTCCTCGAATATTAAATGTCCCAAATTATGCAAAATGCACTTTTTTATGTCTTTTATACATAAATATGTGTCCCCGGTGTGTAAGAAGACTCACAGAGTCAAAAAATACCACCCTCTCTCTTTTCCTCCTTACCCACATCGCTAAAAACGGGGGTACAAACGAACTGATCCAGATTTACTGCCAATATGATGTCATTAGAAAAATGTGGTCTGACTGTACATTGAACTCCTGGCAACGTCCCATCCACGTGACACGTCCCAACCTATCGTCCGCCCTATACAGTCGGCAAGTTGAATCCCTTCCCCCTCAACTGTGTGTCTGTCTGAGTAAAGTTGTACATATATAATACATATAATGTCACTGTTGTAGTGGTGAACACTGAGCAAGCTATGTGCTGTATCAGAAACAATGCACCACGTTTGGTAATAATAATAAAGTAATATGGTCTGTGTTTACATTAGCAAGCAGTGCTAGCACTCAGAGCTAACGCTGTACTGGAGAGACTATGTGTAATATAAAGGTCCTGTCCTTGTGGTAAACCGAGAGAGAAACGTTTGAGCTCCATACTGTTTCAGAGATAATGCTGGATGTGGTTTGGAACATAATATGGCGTTTAATCACGGCAGCGTTTAGCTAGGGTGACCAGATTTGAGGTGGCGAAAAAGAGGACACTTGCGATTGTTGGGGGGTGGGGGGAAGCGCCAGTCAATTTAAGTACACGCTTAAGAAGCTAAACAATCTAAAACTGATCATTTTCATTCAGAGAGGGAGGAGGATTATTTTTTCGTGTATTCGAATGCCAAGTCCATCCGTCTTATCTGCAATGCAAATGTGTCTTTACCAAAGAAAGGGAATTTGGAGCGGCATTTCAAGACGGTCCACAAGAGCTACGATACAAACTTCCCAGCTAAATCACCACTGCGCGCCCGAAAAGTCAAGGAATTGAAAAGTCAGCTAGCAGCACAACAGTCCATTTTTACCAGGCCCAATACCACGAGTAAGGCTGCAACCATAGCTTCTTATCGTGTCTGTCGTGTTCTTGCAAAAGGAAAGAAATCTTTCAAGGATGGTGAGATTGTGAAAGAAGCGTTCATGGAAGCCGCAGATGCGCTTTTTACCGATTTTAAAAATGGAAAGGAGATTGTGTCTGCTATTCAGGATGTGCAGCTATCAAGAAATTCAGTTACACGGCGATGCGAGGGAATGGCGGAGGATGTTGAACAGCAATTGAGGAATGATATTGACACATGTGAGTGTTTTTCTCAGCAATTCGATAAATCCACTGATGCTGTGGATGTGGCTCAGCTATGAGTGTTCATTAGAATGGTTTTCGACAATATGAGTGTAAAAGAAGAGCTGCTGACCATTTTGCCTTTGAAAGGGCACACAAGAGGCACAGATATTTTTCAGGTTTTTATGGAATTTGTTAGTAAGAGCAAGTTGCCCCTCTTCAAACTCGTCTACATTACAACCGATGGGGCTCCAGCAATGATTGGATGTACTGCTGGGTTCATTGGATTGTGCAAACAGTCTGAATCTTTCCCGGATTTCCTGAATTACCATTGTATAATTCACCAGCAGGGGTTGTGCGGGAAGATTTTAAATATGAAAGACGTGATGGATGTGGCTAACAAGATTGCCTGTTCTGTTGGGGCCAGGAGTCTGCAGAGGCGATTATTCCGTGCACAACTGGAGGAGACCGGTGCAGAACACACAGATCTGCTGCTGCACACAGACGTAAGGTGGCTCAGCAGAGGTACATTTCTGGAACTGTTTTCTGAATTGTTGCCCGAAATTAAAGACTTTCTGAAACGTTCAAACCATGCTGAGTATGCACAGCTAGAAGACAGTCAGTGGCTCTTGTATTTAGCCTTTCTTACTGATCTGACTGACGAGCTCAATAACTTGAATCTAGAGTGAGAAAATATATGAATATGAATTCATCATGGCTGAGGACACTCGGTTCAAATAGCATCCGACTGCACCTTCACTGGGCCCCGTAGTGATGATGAGACGGCAGATGTTATTGCCATCAGTCTGCCATGGTGAGACAAGAATTTACTGTAGACGGTTCAAGATACTTTTCCTTGTGGGTTATTATTGTGATTTAGTTGGATTCATAAAAGGTCAACAACGGTAAAAAGCATTTTTCATCATTAACAAGGTTGGAAATTAACTAAATTGAGGAATCTGAAAAGGAGAGGTTGTCACATTGGGAAAGGTCATCAATCAATCAACATCAATCCCATTCAGTAGGATGGTATACAAATATTAGAATAAATAATCCTTAATGTAAATTTCCCTCTGTGGGACGAATAAAGGTATTGTGAATAAAGCATAGCTTATAAAACTGCATCTTTCAATGTGTATATCACCATTCAAACATGTTGAAGAAAATAAAAGAAGAAACAAGCCTAACTGTCAACTCTCTCAAACTACATTTGATCATTTTCCAACAGTAAAAACAATAATGTTGAGGGTTTATCATAGAATTAAAAGTTCAAATCATATAAGCCAAAAGATGGAAAACGCTGAATCAGCACTGTAACGTACATGATCTGCATTTGTCGGTCATGCTCAGTTGTTTTTCTAAATGACCGAATGGAGCGTCACTATAAATGTGGCTGACACAAGGAATTGTGGGACAGAATTAAGACTGTTCGACTGCAACCCTGGCCTTTTGCCACAGAATCCAGATATTTTGACACAAGGTTACTCCTATTCTCTGCTGAACTCTCTCAACCCCCCTGCCCCCCCCCCCCACCCACCCCCGCCCCCTGTACATTAATTATGTCCGGTACTAACTTCGGGTTAGGCTGTACTCGGAGCCACTACGTCACTGGTTTCCTGCGGTACCTGAATACTTAATGTCTGTCAGGCTTTTAGAGCGAACCTTTACTACCACTCTGCTGCAGAGCAGCACGGTATGTCAGGAGCTTTGATGAAAAGAGCAGCATGACTCATCAGACTCTTACAGGTGCTTACAACAGCCAATGACAAAGCTTTCTTATTATAGCAGTGGGTTGAAGGGGAAGTGAAGTGTGACAAGTGTGACATCTACATATGTAATAACGGAAAACAGTGACTATCTATTGCTTAACCTAATATATATTAATATCAATATTTATTCTTAACTCTACATTCTGTTATTGTATATTTAATTTATTAACTGTATATAGAATCCTGCATATACGTACTTGATCACTTTCTACATTCCATGAATAATTTAGCTTCTGCACAACTTACAGACTGCTGTAACAACATACCTGCACTATTCTGTTTCATTTGTAACTACTTTTTAGCTTTATTTTGTTATTTCTATTTTATTTTTATTTTGTCTTATTTAAAATATGTTTTATTGTTGGAGGAGCCCGGGACCTAAGATTTTCATGCCATAACTACACTGCAGCGACTGTGCATCTTTGAACCTTGAACCTTAAGTCGCTAGCAGTACTTACATGTGTTCCCGTTCCTTTTGCTCAAAGGGCTCTTGACACATTGACATAGAGACAGATTAACAGACGTGCATAGACTTGCTGGACACGGTCACATTTTCACATTCAGATATTTGTGCTGTGTGTTGGCTTGTAACCATATTCAGCAGGTCAGAACGACAGTGAGATAATCCCAGTTGACAGGGCAGTAGAACGTTGAACCCCCATCCCAGCCTGTTATGTAACACGGGGCCGCTCAGCACCAGCAGCCACTTCAAAGTGACATGGTTATACAACGTCTGGCACTTTGCACTTCTGTTTCTCGCTGAAGTGTGTGTGTGTGTGTGTGTGTGTGTGTGAGAAGGAAAGAGAGATCTTGAAAAAAAAAATCTAATTAGAATCTGTTTTGACATTATCGTCTGATGTGCTTCACCAAATATATTTGTATTTCATACAGGAACTGTGTCTAGGGGGTGAACCCGAGTGGTGACGATATGAGCTGATTCTAATCTGGACTTCAAACGCTGCGCTTTCAACATGGACTATCAGAGGCGCAACTTCAAATTGTTCAAAGGAGAAAAAAAACTCTCCTTATCAAAATGTTCTCTGCTAAAATTAACTACAAAAGCATGAGTCAAGTGTTTCCCAAGCGCTGCTGAAGACATGGATTTATGGATTCTTGTATCATCGGAGGGTTCATTTGTAGCCTGTTGAGTCAGATTAACGGTGATGTGGACTGAGGATGGGACTATCAGCAAGTCATTAGTCCTGATGAAAGGTGCTGCAGATGCGAATGATCCCCAGAGGATTATTTGTAATGTTTATAATGCTTTAGTGTCAGTCAGGCCCAAGCTTGTGAAATCACAATATTGGGCAGATTGCCAAAACAATGTTTTTTTATTTCTATAAATGAGAGTAACACCTACGTCACTACCTGGCGAAATTACTTCCCAGCCCACTTTTTGGGGGAAGCATTCGCTGTCATTTGAATGGCGGTTAATACAGATTCTGAGGTTTTAAGCAATGACATCAAGAATTAAGATAACAGCACCGTTTTAAATCTACAAGAAGCCCAATGATGAAGGTCAGACAGGCAAACTACTAAAAAATTGTCATTGGAGATCAATGATCTGCATCGATTTACAGTTTAATTTAAATCAGTAGGGAACTATGAGGCTCTTCCTGGTGAAATTATGGCCACACCCACTTTCAGGTGAAAATACTGCATCAGAACGAAGCCTACAATAATAGTTTCTTCACGTCTTAAAGCTGCTGAGTCATATATTGCGCCTCAAACAACAAACAAATCCAGAGTTCCGGTTCCTGTACTTCCTCTACAGAAAAAAGGAGAGTGAAAGAAAGGATGTAATTCAGAAATCTGAGTTTCAGTGTCAGCCTGCTGCCTGCCACTCGTCCTCCAACAGACTGACCGGACATCTTTTCCCTATTGATTTAAATCAAACTATAAATCCACGCAGATCATCGATCTCCATTGACATTTTTTAACAGTTTGCCGTTCTGATCATCATCATTGGCCTTCTTGTAGATAAAAAAAAGCGTGGTCACTTCTCTGTATTTTCCGCAATTCAAATGATCTCAAATGTTTTCCCCAAAAAGTGGGCGGGGCTGTTATTTCGACCAGAATTGACGCATGTGTTACTGTCATGTATACAACAGTCTGAAGATGGATGTTCCAGATCATTTCCGCTTCTTTCAGTCAACTTGAGAAACAAATGTAATTTATGGAGCAAGCTGTATTTACAGACTTCCGTATCATTGCTGTGGTTTTATCATAAAGGTGAAAAAAAACTGTTATGTGCTTACATTCCACACTGTCAGGTCAGGATTCATGATCTGAATGGTTTTGTCACATATCGTCTCGTCATTAACACTTTCCATTTCCTGTTATCAGTACATACATGAACAGCCCAGAGAAAGAGTGTGAAAGGCAAAGTGCCCGAGTCTACCATGACTTATGACCTGCAGTGTGTGTGGAGTCAAGCGTTAAAGTTAAAGCACTTTTTTCTTTTTGGTGAAAGGCCTTGTGCATCCTTCATCACATGTCACATGTCAGAGGAAACCAGCCGTTTGTGTGATCACAGGAGCGCCCCACTCACACTGCAGGGCTGCTCCCTGAGAGCTCACTAACTCACTCTGGCATCTTACAATTAATCTGTCTTATTTACCACTATCATCCTAGTTACATGTACATAGACTCCTGCATTTACTTAAGTCACTCTCTGCAAACATTTAGCTTATTGTATTTATTTATTTCTGACATGTATATAGTTTACTATTTTATTCTACTTATCTCTACACTATTTTTATGTGTATTGTTTTATCTCCCATATCATGCTGCATTGCTGGAGGAGCCTGGGACTTAAGTTTTTCATTGCATATCTACACTGTAGCTACTGTGCAGATGACAATAAAGCCTTTGAGTCTTGAATGGGTGGCTGATGGATATCTCCCCTGTGAACTTTATTTTGAATTTTATTTTTGATATATTTGGATGCACAGTTGCTACTGTTGAGTTTTTTCTGCTCCCAGTTAACAAGCCATCAGAAACTGACACTTCCTGCAGATGTTAGCTCGTGAAATGACAGCTGTGAACCCCACTGAGCTCAGTTGAAATACTGTGCTGCACACTGCGCTGAGTGACCTGCTGAGCCTCCAATGACGTAAAAGAACACTGACTTCCTGTTGATGATCTGTCAGCAGTAGCAGCAGCAGCAGCAGCAGAGCGTCTGTTTATTTCAGCTGCTGCTTCCAGCTGAATCATATCCGCACTGCTTCAGTATTACAGACAGAAATTAGAAAGATGAGTGCATCTGAAGTTACATCACAAATAATAATCTATTAGCATCGTTATACAATATTTCAAAGAACAGTGTTAGGGCCATTTAGCCTTGGAACATTTAGATTTGAAGCTTTGGCTTATTAATATAAGGCTTTAGAGTAAACTCTTATGATTCAACTCTACAATCTCCGGAAATGATTTTGGAACATTTGGTCAAAATTAAACCTCGAAATGTTTACCGACAGCATCTTCACCGCCAACATAAGAGGCACCGTTACAAGTATATCACTTTGCAGTTTAGCTCATGAATAAGAAACTTCCTTGGTTTAGCTTTCTGTCCACGTGCTTATGGCTGTATGAAGCTTGGATGTTAAAGTCTGCACTTTAACATCGCATGTATATATAATTCTTAAACAAAATGTAAAATGTGAAGAGAAGAAAAATACAATACCTTAACATTTTATAAATTGCGCATCATGTGTTTCTATAACATTACCTGGTGCTAGTCCTGTTTTTTAGTCCTGTCCCTTTGTTGTCTTGTGCCTCCCTGTTTTATGTTAAAGATTAATTCCCTCTCTCGTTTCAGGTCTCTGTGCTCCCCGCCCCTGTGTGTCTCCCTCTTTCGTGATTGTCTACTCCGCCCTGATTGTTTCCACCTGTATCTCCTCACCTTGTGTATATATTTTCCTCATCTCCCCTGTTCCAGTGCCATTTCGTCATATGTGAACATCCGACATCTAGCTCCAGACTCATGTTTACTCCTAGACCCTTGTCTCAGTTATTCCCGAGTGGCTTTTGTTTCGTAGTATTTAGTTCAGGCTTTTTCCATCGAAAGACTGTTTTTTTTTGTGAAACCCATTGTACTGAGATCAGTCCACTAAAAGGACTTTTCCTGAAACCCCTATGTCTCCGAGTTGTGCGTTTGGGTTCATGCCAGTAAGTTCGCCCCTTGACACTATATCCCTCAAACTGTATGCTTTCCTCACATTTCTGGTAGTGTAGTTCTTGATCTATAGCACCCTTTAAGTACCTCAGTAGGTGTTTCTCTGTAGCCCATTGCTGTCGCTTTGGTTCTGCTAGGTGTTGTGATAATTTTCTAATAACACAAGCTCAGGTCTAGTACATGTCATAATGTGCTGTATGTCAAGCTACCTACTATATCTCTATATCCTGTTGAGTCAATAACTTCACCCTCACTGTCAAAGTTTAACTTTTGCTCACATGGGGTGGATCTCGGTTTGCACTCGGACATTCCAAATTTCGCTTACATCTTCTCTTTGTCATGATCCTTGTTTTGTGTCTGTTTCCTGTTTTGTTATTAAATGTTTTCCCTCTGTTGTGTCATGTGTACTTTTACTTCCTGTCTTTGGTTTTCCTTGTGTCTGATTGTTTCATAGTTGTCACCTGTTGCCCTCATGTTTCTTCCTCCCCTCCCCAGCTGAGGCTTGTGTTGTGATTAGTGTTTAGGTATTTAGTCCTGCTTTCCCTGGTGTTCTTTGTCAGTTCATTGTTGTCTTTCGTGTATCAAGTCAAGCGTTTTCCATGTCCTGGATTTCCCGAACTTGGTATTTTTGTTAAACAGCTTTTTGGAATAAAGCTCGCTTTTGTTTGGACCCATACCTGCCTCCCTATGTTACTGCACTTGGGTCCTATTTCCCCCACATTGACACTCTGTGTCTCTTTTGAGTCATTTTTATCTCTCCCTCACTCTTGTCTGAAGTCGATACCCAGGAAGTGTTCAAGTGGACCCATATCTTTCATCTTAAACCTTCTCTTCCACATTTCTTCAACATCACTGAGTAAGGTGATGTTATTCGCCGCTATGATTAAGTCATCTACCCATACTAACAGAATCACTTTCTCAGATTCTCTGCTGTAGACACAATGATCAGCATCATTATATTATACGATGTGTATGGCAGATATGTATAATATATAGATATGTGTACTATAAACAGATACACATCTGCCATACATATCTGTTTATAGTACACATATCTATATATTATACACATCTGCCATACACATCTGTTATACATAATATATGCATCTGTCCATACCTCCTCATTCAACAGTGTAAAGTATTTAATACTTTCAATGTATTCCACATATGTATATATTTCACATCCTCAAATCTTTATTGTTGTTATTGTAAATATTCTTCTCTCTTTTTCACTATTTTATGTATCATATTTGCACCATGTATGTTGAGTTGTTGGAGGAGCATGGGATATAAGATTTTCATTGCCAACATATACGTTGTATCTGCTGTGCATATGATCAATAAAACCTTAAACCTTGAAACCTTGTACAAAACCATTCTCTGTAAGTTGATCATGCAGTAACATGTACCAGTTACGTCCAGACTGTTTTAAACCATACTACTATAATGACTTATTAAGTTTACACACTAGGTTTTTCTCCGGTTTTTGACTTGATCTCAAAGCCTTCCGGTTGTTCCATATATACTGTACGTCACAGTCCATCAGAGCATGGAGGTAAGCAGTCTTCACATCCATTTGGTGTAGGGTAAGATCCTCCTGTATGGCCACCTGCATCAATGCTCGGACAGAGGTCATGTTGACTGTCGGTGAAAAAGTCTCTTTATAGTCTTCCACTTGATCATACCCATTTGCGACATATCTTGCTTTGCAAGTCTCAGATCCATCTGGGCTCTCTTTTACTGCATATACCCAGCGACCTCCCACTGCTTGTTTACCTCTTGGCAGTGGGGTCAGAGTGAAAGACTCGTTCTCTGTCAAAGAGTTCATCTCTTCTTATATCGCGTCAGTCCACATTTTTGACTTCTTAGAGTCCTTAGCCTCTCTAAATGTTTTGGGTACATCATAAGACACTCTGTAGAAATAATCTACATTTTCACTTTCGTCATTATTACACTCAGCTTTACACTGGTACTCCTTTAAGTATTCTGGAGACTTTTTCTGTCTCGTAGGGTACCAACTTTCTCCCTGTTCTCTCTCTGAGTACTATCTGTCTGGGTCAGACCTGCCTCAGCAGTCTCCTCAACACTGGACTCTTTACTCTCCTTAGGCTGTCCCTGATCCTGGTTGACTACCTTCGGTGGTGTATCTCCATAACTCTCAATGTCGTCCCCCATGTCACAATGTGTCTGAGTCTTGCTATCTGCGCTCCCTTTGGTGATACATTTCACCAGCCTAAGTTTTAGGACTTTTCCTGTCTCAGGATAATACACGTTATTTGCTGGACTATATTTATCATAGCCTACGAAGATCCCCTTTTCACACCTAGAATCCAGTTTGTCCTTATCCTGCTTATATACGTAGCATTCAGAGCCAAATATCTTCATGTTAGATGGGTTTTTTTCCTGTGAAAACACGGTAAGGTGGAGCCGCTTAATGTAGCACCTGTTGCGGATTTGAGCTGCTGTCTGCACAGCATATGTCCATAATTGCTTTGGGAGGTTACTCTCCAATAGCATGAATCGTGGAATTTCGAATGAGGTTCTCCACCCTCTCTCTGCAGTTCCATTCTGATGAGGTGAGTAGGGTGCACTCGTCTGGTGCCTTATCCTGTTACTCATAAGTAACGACTGGAACTCCTGTCCGGTAAACTCTGTACCGTTATCAGATCTTATGCACTTCATCTTTCCATATGGAGATACATCTGCTATGAATTTTTCTGTAGCTTTTGACGTTTCACTCTTTGCTTTGATAAAGTATGGAAAAATCATCCCGCTGTAATCATCAGTAAATGCTATCGCATACCTGTATCCATCTTTACCTGCTGGTTCTAGAGGACCGCATAGGTCTGTGTGTACTAGCACGGTTGTAGCTCTAGCGTCTGCCTGTCTGTTTCTGCTTTGTGTAAACTTGCCCTGTGTGCATATTTCACCGTTTTGATTGGACTTGTCTTGTTTCCCTTTTATCGACAATCCTTCAACCACCTTTTCTAATTTTGCAACATCATCAAAATTACAAGTATCCTATGCCACGTTTGAATGTCATGACAACCATACACTTCATCGACATTTTCATCTTCTACTGTGCTAAAGTAATACAGCCTACCATACACATCCATTTTGATACCTTCCTTGTGGACCAGCCAGTTATCACCATCCTTGAAGTGGACCTCGGCTCTGTTGGCTGTCGCTGCTTTGACAGAAAAAATGTTTTGTGGAAACGATGGGATGTAAGTGCTTGCTTGAGCCTCGTTTTAAGTTGAACCACTGGCTCACTTTTCACATGGTTTTACACCTTGCTAAATTACGGAGCCCGGGAGTGGCCATAGAGAGAAAAAATAAATAAAACGAGGCCACGCTTTACTAATTTGTGCGCACGAGTTGTAACTCGAGGCATAAAGAATAGAGAGCTGCTGGGGAGTGATGAGAAAGGAAGGGGTTGAAAGTTCGGTAAAGTTAGAAAGATATTGACAGATTCAAAACTCGTGGATCAATAACTCATTAAAAATACAAACAACGTGTCTTTACAACCATAGCAAGATAGACAACGAGCTACAGAGCAGTTTGTAGGAAAAGCGCTATATAAATGGTATGTATTATTATTATTATTATTATTATTATTATTATTATTCTATCAGAACAGTTCTAAAAAACCAACATGTATGATACATATGTTCAGAGCTGGATAAATGTACTTCAACATAACAGTAATTATACCTGACATTTTGAAAATGCTTCTCTCTATTACAGCAAAGTGGAAATGATGGGTGCTTCCTGAATGTATGGTCACATGACCACAAAGTGCACAGCTCCCTAGATACAGGGGGTGGGTCAACTTACCCACTGGCTCATCTTACCCCACTCTCCCCTACATATTCTGTTTCAGGTCAGTTTTAAACCAAAAAATCTTGTCTGTCTGCTGAGAGAATCCTCTCCCTGCCAATGGCTAGCCCTTGCATCAGCTGTAGGTTGTCCTGATATGATGAAGACATGTTGAAGCTCTTGGTGAAATCCTTAAGGGACCGAACAGTCCTGAAGCAATGGATGGAAATGTTGTCGTCACATATGTGCTGGTGCAGCCACGCTTTGGTAAAGCATGTTAAACTACCTCCACATATTCAGTTTGACTCTTAGCTAATGGCATTAGCTCATCCATTTCAATAGCCAGTGATCTAACGCTGCCCATGATGACAGAGGAGACACAGCCTATATTTCCTTAGCTCCATAAATCTGGGGCCAGCTCCTTCATTTCTTTAGTTTACCCTTAATCTCATCAGTTAGCCTGCTTCCTCTGTGTGTGCGTCTCCAGATTTATGTGGGGATAGCCGTTTCTCTGATCATTATATCCACTAACAATGGTTTAGTGGATATTTCTCTGCTTGAAGTCAACAACTACACTGCAACTGTAAAATCAAGATTTGGTGATTCCTTGAGATTTTTCTGCACAGTCTGTCATTCTTGAATTGGTTTCACAATTACACCAAGGCCATGGGATGTTATTACAGTAAACAGGCCCCGAACATGTTGGAGTTACTCCCTCCTCCGGGTATTTGCCTGAAAGCCTTGTATACTCTCATTGTCCTGATTTTCATCTGACAGAGTCACAGAGACGCTGATACACTCAGCGTGGGCTGCATGCGTTTAGAGATGGGAGGAGTAGAGGTGCAGATAAAAGGAGATAATCACTGTTGTGATCGTTCAGAGCAGATGCTGGCAGCTACTGTTAGCTTTAACAATTCTGTGGGGGTGGTCCGCTTAATGCAAACTGTAGGAGCAAGCACGAGCAAACACACACTCTGAGTACTCGGGGGAACATCCTGATTAGGGCCTGTTGCCAATATGCTCCAGCATTGGAGGAGTGGAGTTTCTGTGGAACAGACACACTGTGCTCATATCTCTGTTTAAGACAAAGGGCTGAGAAGAGGGTTTCAGGTAGATCAATAGAGAACAGGAGGGGAGGATTTGTTTGGCTAGCCGGATGTGTTCTTTGAAATTATGTTGTAAGATTCCATCATTCATCCTATTACACAATAAGTATAAATATAGAAAAAACAAAGTCTTAAGGTTCTGTCAAACCAGAAGCAAAGTGCGCCGTGGAAAGTCTGCAATGCAAAGACCTGTGTTCATTTCGCTAAAGCAAAATTAGCTGTGGGATTATTTGCCTGTCGTCACCAGTGTTGCATCAGAAAAAAACAAAAACAGCAGCTGTTGCTCTTGGTGACAGCAGACAAAGCTCACAGCTCCTCATACGAGTTCAGAAACAGAAGAACATTGATAAATGTACAAGTCACAGACTGTCTTTTGCCGGGCCAATATAGTTGCTGCCTTAATTATCGCTTTAGGACGTAATTGTGAGTGTGAACGAAGCAGCTACATCAGTAGATAGGCATAGCTGATCGATCAAATCTCCATAAAGAAAACACGCATCGAAACAAAAATCTGTCTTGTAATGACATTCATGGTGATGATTCAAATGATCTGAAAAACAGATGTGATGGCACGCTGTCTAGGAATGCTTGTTTGTAGCGACGTAGGTGAGATGTTAGTGTCCTTCATCTAATGTCAGCTTTACTTGGTCACCCTGATAAAAAAACATTTGCCTATACTGGTGTGGTATCCCACATCCATCTGTCTCCAATATAAACATTAACACCAGCTGCCCAAATCAGCCATTGCCTGAGCTGCCTTCAAAATAAAAGCATATCTACTATAATTCACTTAAATAATAAAACTAATTAAATAGGTAAATTTGCAATAAACAAAAACAACAAGAAAATACATTTTTAACAATGAAATCATATATTTGTATAGCTCCAACAAGCTCCATGGGAAGAAATGGTGTTTGAGGTATAGATTTATTGATTTTGTTGTCCTAGTAGGGTTATGCAATATTGTTCACATCAATATCAAAATATGGGTTTTCCATAGGTATTTATTACCTCACACCAAACTCTTAATAACTTCAAGTTATGGTTGTAGACCTTTTACAACACAGAGTGTAAATGGAAGTGTGACCCTGGCGGTTTGTAGGTTCAGAGCAACCTCTCCGGTTAATGAAAACTTGCTCAAGCTTAAGTGGGACATGGTTTTATGAGGAACTCAGGATTATAAAACAATTACTTAACAACAAAGTTGTAACAAGACAGACTGCTATCCTGTTCCGTATCGTGTAGTTCTTTTACAGTCTGGTAGCTCATTGTTATTCTAATTTACACCATTAAATTATTATGGCCAGTAATCAAAGTCCCTGCAGGGAAATGCATGTGAAATGTATGCACTCTGTACGTTCCATCATTATTCCAGCGAGGATTTACAGTCCAGCTGCCTATGGTTTTATTGCCCACTCATATCTCTTCTGCTAGAATAAGTGTCAGTGACCCCTTTTTACTAATTAGGATTACATAATTACACAAGACCTTCCACATCTCCAGTCAGGGTCCCATCCTGCTTCTTTTAGAGGCTCAGCGTTGTAAATGAATTTGTATTCAGTGCTGCTCTCCACCAGCCTGTCTGCTGCAGGCCCTGATCAATGGGGCTACTGCATGCTTGAAAAGGATCAATAGATGGATTCCATGTTTGTATTACAGAAATCAAGACATGGATTGGCATAACTGTAAGGCACTCTCAGTAATAAATGCTTTTCCCCATGGAAAATATATTTGGGGCAGGTATTGACTTCAACTACCGCTCCCTGAGAGTAAAAGAAAGGGTGTGGGGGTGGGGGGTTAGTGCAATGAGGAATGTAGAGGGAAATGAGAGTGTGAATGGTAATAATGAAAGTGCTGGCTCCCAGACAGGCCATCTTACTTCCATCAGTGCCAATTTATTTGCTGCTGTTTCATCATTGTCTAATGCAGGGAGTTTAATCACAGCACCGACATTCTTAACCTCAGCTCACACTCATTTAAGCTCATACATCTTTTCAAGAGAGCATAATTAGTTCTAAATCATTTTGAAAATGATCAAACACTGTCAGCTGCAGACCAGGGACAATGGTTGTTTGAAATAAGGAATCTCCTGGCTTTGCAATTAAAACATAAGGGCACTAGTATCCTAGACAATTCTTCAGATGCACACCATTTAACTGCACATTTTGGGATGTGTGTATAGCAAACTGCTTCATTCTCAGATGAGATGAGATGTACAAGCTTCCCAAGGATAATAAAATGAGCCAGATCCTAAACCCTCTGCTAGCTGTTGTGATGGTCAAGGAGTTTGAGTTCGACAAATTAACTGAATATGATTGGTTAAGGTTCAAAAGGTATGGTGTACATGTAGTAGTTAAAGGGCGTTAATGTGGTTTCGAGGTACGTTTTTGTCACAGATTAACAAATCTATTAGTGCTTCCCTGAAATACCAAATTTTTCACAATTTTGACAGCTCTATCTTATTTTATAAAGCAAAAGAGACTCATTTTAAAATTATTCGTAAAATCTACCCGGTTTCTACATTTTTTTTATTCAAGATTCAAATTATTTAATAAAGTGGAACCATGTTCTGGGATGAGGATCAGCACCTCCAAATCTGAGGCCATGGTTCTCAGCAGGAAACCGATGGACTGTCCACTCCAGGTAGGGAATGAGGCCTTACCCCAAGTGAAGGAGTTCAAGTATCTCGGGGTCTTGTTCTCGAGTGAGGGAACAATGGAGCGTGAGGTGGGACGGAGAATCTGAGCAGCGGGAGCGGTACTGCAGTCGCTTTACCGCACCGCTGTGACGAAAAGAGAGCTGAGCCAGAAGGCAAAGCTCTCTGTCTACCGGGCCATCTTCGTTCCTACCCACACCTATGGTCATGAAGGATGGGTCATGACCGAAAGAACGAGATCGCGGATACAAGCGGCCGAAATGGGATTTCTCCACAGGGTGGCTGGCATCTCCCTTAGGGATGAGGTGAGAAGTTCAGTCATCCGGGAGGGACTCGGAGTAGAACCACTGCTCCTTCGTGTTGAAAGGAGCCAGTTGAGGTGGTTCGAGCACCTAGTGAGGATGCCACCTGGGCGCCTCCCTAGGTGGTGTTCCAGGCACGTCCAGCTGGGAAGAGACCGAGGGGTAGACCTAGGACCAGGTGGAGGGATTATATCTCTTTGCTGGCCTGGGAGCGCCTTGGAATCCCCCAGTCAGAGCTGGCTGATGTGGCCAGGGAAAGAGAAGTTTGGGGTTCTCTGCTGGAGCTGTTACCTCCGCGACCCTGACGGAAAAGTGGGAGAAAATGGATGGATGGATGGATGGATGGATGGATGGATGGATGGACCATGTTCTTTTTATAATATTTGGATCATTTATTTTTTCTCAAAAATACTTTTAGTCTAATGTGATAGATCGGGTGTTCCTTAAATTAACAGATATACCAGGCTTCAAAATATATAACATTTTATTTTATATTGATAATTTGGAATCTTTAATTTCTGATAAAGTAAATATAATTATTATTTTGGGTAAATACCAGGGGCGTCTCTGGATTAGGGGCCGGTGGGGCTGGGCACTACCACTAGTGGCGCAGTTCACGACATGATAAATAATTCGATTTCCACTAACAACAAGTAATATATATGTATTTTAATTCGTAACTAACATTATTGCGTGTTTATTACAAGATATGACATAATATGACAATGGTAGCGCTGTAACTGTCTGGTACATTCCAAATAGCTTCCTGTACGTGTTGAGTAATGGTCGCGCTTCTCCTAGCAGTCTTCCTCAACGGGCATGGGGCTGGCCCCTTTGACTGCTAGTCAAAAACACAGTGCGCTTGCTCAACGTGATTTCAATGATGAGCGGTGGGTCACAACGGTTTTGGCCCCATAGCCGATGAAAAATAATAGAAGGACATACGTTACATATTACCATCCACCGTTGATGCAGAATTCTGTACAGTTAGACCAATCAGTTATTTGTTTGATGCATTTTTATTTGAATTTTGAACGAACCAATAGTAGTTTGTTAATTCACTTTGCCCGTGATAGGCAGAGACATTTTGTCATTCCAAGTTTCTGTTCTGAAGCGGCAGGTACCATTTTGTTCTTTGCTATTGAGTCAGACCTTTATAGTTGTATATTACTTACATTTCTTTTTTTGTGAGTTAGTTAAGTAATGTTAGTGAGTGTAGCTGAATGACCTAAGCAAACACTGCTCAACTTTACAGCTTGTACGTCGTTGAGGCTGAGTGGAATTTTTGCTAGTGGCTGCTGTTAGCCTAACTTAGTTAACGTTAGCTGCGCTCCACCGGCACCTAGTCGTTCTCATTCCCATTGAGCTTGAAGACGACGGAGGAGTTGTTCTGCCAGGTGCTAGGCCCACCGGAGAACCGGGAGCTGCCACTACCTCATCAGTCTCTGTTAGTGCGGCTGAACCGGTAATAATAAGGTAGGCCTATACAGTGTCTTGTATTCAGGGGTGCGTTTCTCGAAAGAGTCGTTGAACAACTACTATCGTTACATGATAGAGAGACAATCATTTTGAACCCTCTCTCTCCACAGTTATGACGGTAGTTGCTCAACGACGCTTTCGGGAAATGCAGTCCTGGCCCGCTGTGGCATGGAGTTCAACTTCTGAATTGTGGGATTGGCTTACTGTATTGGACTATAGGCTACTACACCTGGCTTATGTGATCTCTCTTAGTTAGTAGGTTAGCAGGTAGGTGCACTTTACACGACTCATTTACAGCGAATATATGTGTACTTCAACAGCCCCCCGCGTGCGCGCATTATATTATTACATTATAGTAAATGGAGAGGAAGCATGCCCTCCTTTGCTTGTTTTTTGACCTTTTTTCGGTCTCTAAATAAAAGACAATTTTGTAACCTTTCTATAAAGATTTACAATGATATTTCCAAATGGTTATTTTAAGTAAGCTTAATGCCTCTTCAATGCTTTTGTGCCTTTATGCTGTTTCCTTCTCACTAGCTCTTATCGGATTTGTCTTTATTGTGAATCCATGTCTTTTTTTTGTCTCTGCACTGATGTTGATAACTTGATGATATGTATATCCTTATCGAGCTTTGTATGATCTAAATCTGTTCAATAAAAATAATAAAAATAGTTTTTGTCACAGATTGTTAGGACCTGTTTTTTTCGGGTCAACCCGGTTTACTAATTCCATCAATCATATTGTGTTTTACAAATAGGGAGGAGAAAAGGGGAGTGGGGGTTAGGGATCAAAGGACTTAGTGCAAAGAAATGTTTTGAGGTGCTTTTTGAACATGGGCAGTGATTGGGCAGAGCGGACGTAGAGTGGTAGACTGTTCCAGAGTGTGGGAGCATTGGCAGAGAAGGCCCTGTCCCCAAAAGTTCGCAATCTGGTGCGGGAAGTAGCCAGCAGGTCCTTGTCAGAGGGCCGCAGGGACCGTGACTGAGTGTAAGGGTAGAGGAGATCTGTGAGGTATTGTGGTGAGAGTCCATGGAGAGATTTGTAGGTGAGCAGGAGGATCTTGTAGGTGATGCGTGACTTGACTGGCAACCAGTGGAGCTGTTGGAGGATGGGAGTGATATGCTGCAAGGACTTTGTGTGGGTTAGAACCCTGGCAGCTGAGTTCTAGACATACTGGAGTCTGATAAGGGATTTGGTGGGCAGTCCAGACAGGACACCGTTGCAGTAGTTCAGACCGGAGGTGATGAAGGCATGGATAAGTGTCTCTGTGACTGAATGCGTGAATGAAGGCCGGAGTCGTGAGATGTTTCTGAGGTGGTAGCAGGCAGAATTGGTGATGTTGTTGATGTGGGACCGGAAGGAGAGAGTGGAGTCCAGGATGACGCCCAGGTTGTGCACCTCAGGAGATGGGGAAATGGAGCAGCCATCCACAACTAGGGCCAGGTCACCAACTTTCCTGAGCAGTGGTGCAGGGGCCACCACCATGAGCTCTGTCTTATTGCTGTTTAGTTTGAGTAAGTTTGTGGTCATCCATGATTTGAGTTCCTGCAGGCAGTTGACAAGTTGTGTGGGTGGGAGCTGGGAGGAGGGGTTTGTGCTGATATAGAGTTGGGTATCATCGGCGCAGCAGTGGAAGTTGAGTCCATGTTTACGGATGATATGACCTAGGGGTAGCATGCAAATAGTGAATAGCAGAGGACCTAGCACAGAGCCCTGGGGCACGCCATGGTTGACGGGTGCTGTATGAGAGTTGGAGCCATTTAGGGTGATGAATTGTTTCCGGTCTGTGAGGTAGGACCGGAACCCGGGCGCTGCACAATAGCTGCCCACTGCTCCTGTGAATGTATGTGACGAATAAAGAGGGTCTCATCCTCCGATTCTATTCTATCAGGACAGTGCTGAACCACTGAGCCCGATGAGCTCAGAGAGGCGGTGGAGAAGGATGGTATGGGAGACTGTATCAAAAGCTGCAGAAAGGTCAAGGAGGATGAAGATGGAGACGACCTCGGAGACAGGAGCACCAGTAGGAGGGACCCCCGACGGGACATGAGCGGTTGTCGGCGGGACCCCAGTTGGTACTGGCATCAGCGGGACCCCTGAAGAGCCAGGAGATGGCTTTGGCGGGAACCCGGGTAGTACTGGCGTCGGCGGGACCCCCGAAGAGGCAGGTGCAGGGGCCGGCAGCACCACTGACGGGACATGAACTCGAGTTGGCGGGACATGAGGTTGAGTCGGCGGGGCCCCCGACTGGACAGGGAAATGGGTTGGTGGGATCACCAACGGAACAGGTGTCGGAGGGACCACCGACTTGATGGGGTGAGGAGTTGGCGGGACAGGTGACGGGAGGACCCCAAACGGAGCAGGTGTTGGCGGTACCCCCATCGGAACAGCTGAAGGCGGGACCCCCATCGTAGCAGGAGTTGGCGAAACCCCCATCGGAACAGGTGACGGCGGGACCCCCAACGGAGTAGGAACAGGCGAGACTGGAGGCCAGGCTGGAGTCCACTGGACAGGCCAGGCCGGAGTCGCCAGGACAGGCCAGGCTGGAGTTGACAGGACAGGGGAGGCTGGAGTCGACAGGACAGGGGAGGCTGGAGTTGGCAGGACAGGGGAGGCTGGAGTCGGCAGGACAGGGGAGGCTGGAGTCGGCCGGGCCGCCGACAGGAAAGGCGGGGCTGGAGTCGGCCGGGCCGCCGACAGGACAGCAGGGGCTGGAGTCGGCCGGGCCGCCGACAGGACAGCAGGCGTTGCTGGAGTCACAGGGGGCTTGGCTGCAGGGGGGTTTGGCTGCAGGAAGCGTCACTGCTGTTACACGAGGTTTAAGGAAAGGGTGCAGGCTTTCTGGGGAAGTGACAAATGTCCTTAAATAGTCCGGAAGTGAGCTCTCTAACCATGGCTTATCTGCCAATTCCCGGCGAGCTGCATCCTGAGCCTCTTTAGAACCTGCTCTCCTCCACTCTCCATAAATACATAAAATGTGGTATGAATACTCCACAATAGAATCCTCAAAAAGTACTGCTGGATCTATATCAGGTTTGGTCGTTCTGTCAGGGTTGGGGAAACAGGACCCAAGTGCAGTAAATCAAGGGGAAGCAGGTAAGGGTCCAAAACAAAAAGCGAGCTTTATTCAAAAGCTGTTGATGAAAACACGAAGCAAGGGGAACACAGGACATGAAAAACACTTAGCTCCAGACATGAATGGCGACAGGAACAGGCAGGTATCTTGGGACAAGATCAGGGAAGAAATGACGACGACCGAACAACAGACAAAAGGGAAACAGGGACTAAATACACATGGGTAATCTCAAGACGAGAGACAGCTGGAAGGGGGAGGAGAAACACAGGGGCAACAGGTGAACTCAATAACGCAATCAGGCACAGGAGGGAAACGCAGAAAGGAAGTGAAGCTAAACATGAAACAAGAGGGGAAAACATTTCAAAATAAAACACAACACAAAGACATGACAGACACGAAACAAGGATCATGACAGTGATTCTGAAACGTTTTAAAACAGGTTGGAATTGTGATAGGCATAACTAGTTTATACTAAATACATCTGTATTTATTTTTAAATATTTCATATAATCGTACGTATTGGGATTCATGTGGGTTAATATGTGTGCACCGGAAGATACTGTATGTCTCACTGTTTTTCTTGTTCATAAAGCATAAAACAGCACCATCAGAGAGCACGGTGCAGTGTAGATGCGCTTTCAGTAGTCCGCTTTATAGAAGCTGTAGTCCCCCACAGCAGACGCACATTATAACGTCCTTCATCATCAATACGTGGGATAGTGAAAGTGCAGTCGGATTCTCAAAGCACTGCAGTCACTTTTCCTAAGTCCTTTTGAATTCTCCTATCCCCTATTCCTAAACCCCATAACATTTCACACAGAGGAAAAGGAATAGTAGATAGGAATAAACGATAGGAGCTGATTCTTTGACAATTCAACCGTACCCTTTGTCTCAAATGCATGACTCAAAGAAAGTTTCCAAATCCAAAAAAGGGTTTTACTTGTGATAGGGCAATGTATAACAAAAAAATCACGCATATGAGGAAAAACGTAGAAAAGCAAACTGTAAACATGAAAACTAGATAAACTTGACTAAGGAAGTGAACTACAAGGTATTTTGGCGTGAATCGCTGGCTCGCCAGACACAGACAGAGAGACTGACCTGTACCACCTCCTCTTCAGTTGCAGCAGCTTCACTTTTGGTCCTCTTCTTCTTCTTGTGTTACCACAGCTATGCAGATGATACACAAATTTACATAACCATTTCACCAGGAGACTATGCTCCAAGTCAAACACTGACTAAGTGCATTGAACAAATCAATGACCGGATGAGTCAGAACTTAATCCAATTAAATAAAGACAAAACTGAGGAACAAAGGAGGAACGACAAAAAGTCAATGCTGAGTTTCAGTCAGCAATGTTCAAAACAACAGCTAACGCCAGAAACCTAGGTGTAGTCATGAAATCTGACCTGAATTTCAACAGTCACATTAGAACAATCACTAAGTCCGCCTACTATCACCTGAAGAACATATCTAGGATTAAAGGACTAATGTCACAGCAGGATCTAGAAAAACTTGTCCATGCTTTTATCTTCAGTAGACTGGACTACTGTAATGGTGTCTTTACAGGTCTCACTAAGAAGTCCATTAGAAAGCTGCAGGTGATTCAGAACGCTGCGGCTCGAGTCCTCACTCACACTAAGAGAGTCAATCACATCACTCCAGTTCTGAAGTCTTTACACTGAGAGAGTGGATCACATCACTCCAGTTCTGAAGTCTTTACACTGAGAGAGTGGATCACATCACTCCAGTTCTGAGGTCTTTACACTGAGAGAGTGGATCACATCACTCCAGTTCTGAAGTCTTTACACTGAGAGAGTGGATCACATCACTCCAGTTCTGAAGTCTTTACACTGAGAGAGTGGATCATCACATCACTCCAGTTCTGAAGTCTTTACACTGAGAGAGTGGATCACATCACTCCAGTTCTGAAGTCTTTACACTGAGAGAGTGGATCACATCACTCCAGTTCTGAAGTCTTTACACTGACAGTGGATCACATCACTCCAGTTCTGAAGTCTTTACACTGAGAGAGTGGATCACATCACTCCAGTTCTGAAGTCTTTACACTGAGAGAGTGGATCACATCAGTCCAGTTCTGAAGTCTTTACACTGAGAGAGTGGATCACATCACTCCAGTTCTGAAGTCTTTACACTGACAGTGGATCACATCACTCCAGTTCTGAAGTCTTTACACTGAGAGAGTGGATCACATCACTCCAGTTCTGAAGTCTTTACACTGAGAGAGTGGATCACATCAGTCCAGTTCTGAAGTCTTTACACTGAGAGAGTGGATCACATCACTCCAGTTCTCAAGTCTTTACACTGAGAGAGTGGATCACATCAGTCCAGTTCTCAAGTCTTTACACTGAGAGAGTGGATCACATCACTCACTGCTGCTGGTTTATAAAGCATTGAATGGTTTAGGCCCAAAATATATTTGTGATCTCCTGCTACATTATGAACCATCCAGAACTCTCAGGTCTTCTGGAACGGGTCAGCTTTCTGTCCCCAGAATTAGAACTAAACAAGGAGAAGCAGCGTTCAGTTATTATGCTCCAAATATCTGGAACAAACTCCCAGAACCCTGCAGGGCCGCTGCAACTCTTACTACTTTTAAATCCAGGGTGAAAACATTTGTTTTTGCCGCTGCTTTTAATTGAACTGTTCTGATCTAACATTGCACTGTGACTTTTATTCATGTATTTTATACCTGTTGTGTTTATCTCATTATCTTTGCTCTTAAATGACTGTTTTTAAATGTCTTTTTATAATGTGTTTAAGCTGCACTATTTGTTAATGCTCTTTATGTTTTTCATGTTTGTAAAGCACATTTAATTGCCTTGTGTTGAAAGGTGCTATATAAATAAACGTGCCTTGCCTTGTGCTGCTCCTGCAGCTTGCAGCGCAGGGACCTGACCTCCGTCAGCAGAGTTGGTCACACTATGTGAGCCTAACCAAAGTTAAAGACATCCCTCAGAAATCATAAAAGTCCTCAAATCAGACAGAACGAAAACCAGTCCGCCCTTCACTTACACTGGCATTGACTGCTTTAGTCTTTAGTTTAGTAGGATCTCAAAAATGTGGTCTCTTACTAACTGACACCCCGCAATTAATTGAAGCTGGCCAAAATCACAGAATTCTTTCCAGGGTCAGATAGGACGGTCAGAAAACTGAGATTACTGGTTAGCGAAACCACATTTGACCAAAAAGGGGAAACCCACAACTACACAGCAAAATCAAGTGTTGTATTTTCAGTGTTGGAGTTTAAACATAGAGTTGTTTCAACTCATATTAAGTGTCATTCAACTCCAAGATAGTTATTATTCAAAACGAGTTGGTGTCGAGTCAAAAATAGAGTGTTGATTTCATTACATAGCCAGTGTTACAATCACTGGCTGTGATCCATAGAAAGAGAGAGAGTTGGGTGTGGCCGTGACTGTGAAAATGCACAACAAAACTCAAATGAGTCGGGCAAGTGTTTTTTATTGCAGATTTTGTTTACTGAAAATCTTCTGAGAGCTTTAAATCTCATTGGTTGCATAACTTTGATTTAAGACTATTTCCAGCTTTAAATGATTGCAATTGTTATACTTGTATCTTTTTTGTCTCTAGGGTGGGACAGTGACCTGTCCAGCATTCTACTCTTGGTTCATCTTCTCCCATCCAACCTCAAAAGAAGTGTGCTAAAATGAGCTCATTTTAAGCAGTCAGCCATGTTGTGAGATATCTTAAGGTAGGCATTATTTTAGCTTTTTTTATGCAGTGGTTATATCACTGACACTCCTTGAGGTGGGACACTTATTTTAAGTAGCTTAGTCTGTCATTAAAACTTCTCTGTCTCTATGTTTTTGCAGATTGGAGCCAGTGTTGAGACCTTCCTTGTGAGTTTGGAACCAGGACAGCCCTTCCTGCTGTGTGTTGGTGAACAGAAGAACAACATTCAACTGTTCTATGTCGTTGTTGACCACAAGGCCATCCCTTGCAAGGGGCTGACTGTCAGGGGGAGCGAAGCAGGCAGGACCCAAATGAAGATAAGACTTCCAAAATCGACAAACTTAAATTGGCGAGTACACCAAGGGATATTTTTGTCAAGTGGCGAACTTACAGGCATGAACCCAAACGCACGAGCCGAAGACAAAGGGTTTTTCAGGAAAAAGTCCTTTTATCGGAATGAGCACAGTACAGGGTTTCACAAACAAAAAACACTGTTGCGAGGAAAAAATCTGAACTAAATACTAAGAACACAAAAACCACTTGTTTGAGGGAAGAAACGTAACCTAGACAAGGTATACGGAATATGCAGGGAAGTTCCAAGGAAAGTCCCAGAGTCAAAGATCTCAGAGCAAGGCTTCTGCAGACTGCTACCTGAAGTTATATACAACAATGTGGGCAATAATGCTGATTTGTTTTATCTGTCAGGGACACCACAAAAGTTCTGCATTGCATTCACCATGGTTTATATCCCGGAAAGTCATTATGTTTGAAATGTGGTCAGCCGGGATGTTCTTTATCATTGTGTACGTATATGGGTTCAAGACGCCCCTATTCAGTCGGCACAAGGACAATGGTTCAACTATTACCATGAACAATGTGGACGCTCAACAACAAACAAATGTGTTGATACATTTAGTTTATATTTAGTTATACTTAGATTATACTTAGTTATTTTAGTTTATATTTAGTAATATTTGATGTATATTTAGTGTATATTTAGTAGTTTAGTTATATTGAGTGTATATTTCTCCTTCCTTCTTTGTATTGAACTGTTGCAGCTCAATGTCCCTCGGGATAAATAAAGCTTCTTGAATCTTGAAAGTAATGAATCTTCAAGTTCTCATGCAGTTTGTACTGACACTTCCGGAACCTCCCAGGCTACTTTTGATAAGCAGCACGTGTTAAACATGTGTGGTTCTGTTGTAGCACAGTTACAAGCATCTGGTGTTGCTGAGAATACTGTCCAAGCAACATCAGATTTGATGTACGCACGGATCAAACAACAGGAGTTTACAATCAGATAGTGTAACAGATACATGTGTGTATGTACCCTTATTGTGAACGCTTAAGTCTATATTTAAGAAAGGTGAACTATGTGAATTATTCCTGCAGGCAAAACACAACGAACAAGGTACTTATAAAGACATAAGCGATGGTTCATATTTCAAAAGCAATGATTTGTTTTCTAAGCAAAAACACGCTCTACAGGTTCAACTCTATTATGACGATTTTGAGACAGCAAATCCCTTAGGTTCAAAGATGGGTATACACAAACTTGGTTTTATTTACTTCAAATTGAGGAACCTACCCCCAAAATGTAATTCTGTGCTGATGTATATTCATGTCGAGGCACTTTTTCGAGCAGACCTGAAAAATATGGATCTGATGCAATACACTGATATACTGATATATATACTATATATATATATATACTGATATACTGCCTCTCACTGATGATCTTAAAATACTGGAAACGCAAGGGATAGAGGTGCCTTTCTCTGACTCACCATTGCTAGGACTTGTTACTCAAGTAACAGGGGATAACACGGGTTTACACAGGCTGTTTGGTTTTGTTGAGCAACATATTGTTGCAGATTTACAGTCTGTCTTCACTGAAGATGACCCTGGTATGGTTTGTTGTACTAAAAAAATCCATGCAGAACATTGTGCAGCTCCACAGGAAAATCGTTGCTTGCTTAATACACTAACATTTTTCCACACCTCTGATAACTACGCAGTGGACATCATGCACGATTTGCTTGAAGGTGTAATGCAGTACTAACTGAAACTTGTATTTCAGTACCTCGTCAATAAGAAGCATCTATCTCTGGAAACACTTTCAATGAGGATCCAAAGTATGGTTATACTGAGAGACGGAGTAGGCCAAGTGGTATAACAATGGATGAGAATAGCAAAGATTGAATGCAATTCAGTCATGGTGTATCTTACGAAATGATCCCCTTATTTTTGGTGATGTTGAAAGAAACAGCAACTTTTACAATCTGCTGCTCCTCTTGATTCAGATTGTGAATATTGTCAGCAATTATTACAAATGCTATGAAATATTATTTGAAGCATTTAAACAATGACTTATTCCAAAGCATCATTTTATGATACATTACCCAAGGTGTATTCGAAAAATAAGTCCACTCCTTCATGTATGGTGCATGAGATTTCAGGCAAAACATACTTTTTTGAAAACATCAACGAAAAGTTTCAAAAAACATTACAAAAGCTTATTAGAATAACACCAAAGGCAGTTGGCCTATCACTGGTTGAATTTTCCTTGTCAGAGATTTGAGTTTGGTCCCGTGAGGAAAGACATGGTTGACAGCTTGGAGGGTAAATGCACACTGCGGCGGTTCAACTACTAACTGGGTAAAGAACTGTGGAACTGATTATCAAATTACAATGTTTGTTTTGCTAAGAACTGATAAAGAAACTCCTGTTTTTGGAGAAATTCATAATATCATTGTAAATTAAGATCAAGCTTTAATTTTGACTTGCAAAATCCATCCATCTTCTCCCGCTTTTCCGTCAGGGTCGCGGAGGTAACAGCTCCAGCAGAGAGCCCCAAACTTTCCTTTCCCTGGCCACATCAACCAGCTCTGACTGGGGGATTCCAAGACGCTCCCAGGCCAGCGAAGAGATATAATCCCTCCACCTGGTCCTAGGTCTACCCCTCGGTCTCTTCCCAGCTGGACGTGCCTGGAACACCTCCCTAAGGAGGCGCCCAGGTGGCATCCTCAATAGGTGCCCGAACCACCTCAACTGGCTCCTTTCAACGCGAAGGAGCAGCGGTTCTACTCCGAGTCCCTCCCGGATGACTGAACTTCTCACCTTATCCCTAAGGGAGATGCCAGCCACCCTGCGGAGAATTCCCATTTTGGCCGCTTGTATCCGCGATCTCGTTCTTTCGGTCATGACCCATCCTTCATGACCATAGGTGAGGGTTGGAATGAAGGTAGCCCGGTAGACAGAGAGCTTTGCCTTCTGGCTCAGCTCTCTTTTCGTCACAACGGTGCAGTAAAGCGACTGCAGTACCGCTCCCGCTGCTCCAATTCTCCGGCCCATCTCACGCCCCATTGTTCCCTCACTCGAGAACAAGACCCTGAGATACTTGAACTCCTTCACTTGGGGTAAGGCTTCATTCCCTACCTGGAGTGGACAGTCCATCGGTTTCCTGCTGAGAACCATGGCCTCAGATTTGGAGGTGCTGATCCTCATCCCAGCTGCTTCACACTCGGCCGCGAACCGATCCAGTGGGTGCTGAAGGTCACAGACCGATGAAGCCATTAGGACCACATCATCTGCAAAAAGTAGTGGTGCAATCCTTAGCCCACCGAACTGCAGACCCCCTCCCCCACGACTACGCCTCGAAATCCTGTCCATGAATATCACAAACAGGATTGGTGACAAAGCGCAGCCCTGGCGGAGGCCAACCCTCGCCGGAAATCGGTCCGACGTGCTGCCGAGGACCCGGACACAGCTCTCGCTTTGAGAGTACAGAGATTGGATGGCCCTGAGTAGAGACCCCCTCACCCCATACTCCCGCAGCACCTCCCACAGTATCTCCCTGGGAACCCGGTCATACGCCTTCTCCAAATCCGCAAAGCACATGTAGACCGGATGAGCGTACTCCCAGGCCCCCTCCAGGATCCTTGCGAGAGTGAAAAGCTGGTCCGTCGTTCCACGACCAGGACGAAAACTGCATTGTTCCTCTTCAATCGGCCGGACCCTCCTTTCCAGCACCTTAGAGTAAACTTTCCTGGGGAGGCTGAGTAATGTGATGCCTCTGTAATTGGCACACACCCTCTGATCCCCCTTTTTAAAAAGAGGAACCACCACCCCGGTCTGCCACTCTTTCGGTACTGTTTCCGACTTCATCGCAATGTTGATGAGACGTGTCAACCATGACAGTCCCTCAACACCCAGAGCCTTCAGCATTTCTGGGCGGATCTCATCCACCCCCGGGGCTTTGCCACTGTGGAGCTGTTTAACTACCTCAGTGACTTCCCCCCGTGAGATTGGAGTTGATCCCCCTTCATACTCCAGCTCCGCCTCTAACATAGAGTGCCGAGTTGTCGGATTCAGGAGTTCCTAAAAGTGTTCCTTCCACCGCCCTAACACACTATCAGTTGAGGTCAACAGCGTCCCATCCTTACTGTACACAGCTTGGATGGTTCCCTGCTTCCCCCTCCTGAGGTGTCGGACGGTTTTCTAGAACAACTTTGGTGCCGACCAAAAGTCCTTCTCCATGGCTTCTCCAAACTTCTCCCACACCCGCTGCTTTGCCTCGGCCATGGCTGAGGCTGCTGCTCTTCGGGCCTGTCGATACCTTGCAACTGCGTCAGGAGTACCCAGGGATATCATATCCCGGAAGGCCTCCTTCTTCAGTCGGACGGCTTCCCTGACCACCGGTGTCCACCACGAGGTTCGAGGGTTACCGCCCCTTGAGGCACCTAAGACCTTGAGACCGCAGCTCCCCGCCGCAGCTTCGGCAATAGAGGCTTTGAACACCGCCCACTCTGGTTCAATGTCCCCAGCCTCCACAGGGATGCCTGAAAAGCTCCGCCGCAGGTGTGAGTTTAAGGCCTCCTGGACTTGGGACTCCTCCAGACGTTCCCAGTTCACCCGCACTACACGTTTGGGCTTACCAGGTCTGTCCAGAGGCTTCCCCCGCCATTCGACCCAACTCACCACCAGATGGTGATTAGTTGACAACTCCGCCCCTCTCTTCACCCGAGTGTCCAAAACATGCGGCCTCAGGTCCGATGATACAATAGCAAAATCGATCATGGACCTTCTGCCTAGGGTGCTCTGGTACCACGTACACTTATGAGCATCCTTATGTTCGAACATGGTGTTTGTTATGGCCAATCCATGACTAGCACAGAAGTCCAGTAGCAAACCACCACTCCGGTTCAGATCAGGGGGGCCGTTCCTCCCAATCACGCCCCTCCAAGTGTCTCCATCATTGCCCACGTGTGCGTTGAAGTCTCCCAGCAAGACTAAGGAGTCCCCTTCAGGAGCCCCATACAGGACTTCTTTCAGGGTCTCCAAGAAGGCCGAATACTCTGAACTGCTGTTTGGTGCATAAGCACACACAACAGTCAGAGTTTTCCCCCCCATGACCTAGGGCTGAACGATTTTAAGAAAAAATTGAAATTGCGATTTTTCTGGCAGAGATTGCGATTTCGATTTCAACCACGATTTTTTAAGTGGAGCAAAAAAAAAAGTCTTACCTTAAAAGTAGTGCAAAATGGCTCAAAGGAGCTAGCTTATGAACATCAACATCAGCAGCAGTTACAGATATTCAACCCGTGTATTCAGAAACCTGTGATTCTTCTTCAAATAAAGTGGCAAGAGGAAGTGAAATGTAAAGGTAGTAAAACTAAATAATAATAATAATAATAATTTAAAAAATACATTTTCCTCATCAACAAAAGATGTCCAACTGGTTCCATTATTTAACATCTAGTCTGTAAACAAAAGATAAGTAAAAAAGAGTGAACACCTTTTTTAATGGAACAAAGACATGTCAGGGTAAGGTGCAGAAGAACAACAACAAAAATCAATAAATCTTCCCCTTCATCCCTTCAGAGATTTTTGGCCAAGAAAACCAACATGTCAACCTTTGCTGGCTTCAGACTTGCACGCTGACATGTGACAATATTGCCACTGGCACTGAACAGTCTCTCTGATGGTGCACTCGTTGCTGGTATGCAAAGGTACTTACGAGCCAACTTGCTAAGCCATGGGAAGTTGACATTGTGCACTCTCCACCAGGCCAGTGGATCTTGCTCTCCATCAATGGTAGGAGTTATGAGGTAGTTGTCCAGTTCTGCTTTAATGGTATCCTCCAACTGCACAGTAGAGGAAGCAGGGACCGCCTTGGTCTTGAAAAAGCTGCCCAGTGACCGCTTTGGCTTTGTAGAGGTGGATGGTGGTTCTTCTTCTGCACTCAGGGGCATGGGATGGGTTGTGACACAAGCCCTCTGCTCCTGCAACACACAGTAATAAGAGGCATCAATGTTTTGCTATCAGTTGTGATTAAGACCAACGAGGCATTTTGTCTAAAAGTTTAAAATGTCAGTAGAGTATAGTTCAAAAATAAAAAACACAAATACAACTTTGTTTTATTTTGAAACAACAAAGAAAAAGGAAAGCTTACCTTTTGTGCCACCTGTTCCATTTCCATCTTCACTCTGTCTTTGATGTATGGGACATTCTCTTCACTTATGTAGCTCTTCTTGAATCTTGGATCAAGGAAGGATGTGATGTCCAAGAGCTCCTGTGTCCCTGGGTCGCTGTATTTCTCTTCAATGTAGTGGAGAGCTCTTGATTTGATCTCCTTGGTGAGATTCGTGTCCTGGTCAGTTTCAGCAAGCGTTGCTGTTCTAAGGAGATGGAGCACTGGCTTCAGGTATGACACGCTTACGTAGTCCTCACCTGAGAGGGCGTCTGGGAACTCCTGAAGAGGACCGAGGGCATTGTTTACAGATTCAAGGACATCTGTGTCTTGCCAAGTGGGGACCATGTGCCGCGTCTTCCTGTCTTTAGACAGAACCTGGCACAGTGCCTTGCTCTGCTCCAACACCCTCCCAATCATTTTCTGCCGGGTGCCCCATCGTGTCGGACATTCAGTGACCAGTGACTGTTGAGGTAGGTTCAAGTCTTGCTGTGCCTGTTTTAGTGCCGCCTTCTTCTTCCAGCTGTGAGTGAAGACCGCAACCAGCTGCTTGCAAAGTCCTGTGGCCCGTTTGATTCTTTGCTCATCTTTGACAGCATTTTCTGGGGGAAAACATTACATGTATTACAGTATGAAAAGCCATAAGGATAGCTCATAACACAGTATTCATAACATACCATTGATTACATCTGTTGTCATCTTGTATTTAGTTCAATGACGTTTTTTTAGCAGCACTTCAGGTCGTACTACCACAGTAAGTTATTGCCCATAAATTAATTTGTAATTGGTAATTAATGCACAAGCAATTAATATGCTTCTTAGATATTCCACTAAAAACCAAAAAATCATTTAATCTGTATAGTGGCATCAGCTGATGTTGCACCAGCCTGACATGTGCTACTACTAAAACACGTTAGCCGTTTATTGTACCAAAAACACGCTAGCTGTTTATTGTACCAAAAACACGTTTCCCCCTCGCACCAAAACACACATTACATGGCCTCACTAATCCCTAATCCTTAAAACGTGCACACACACACACACACACACACACACACACACACACACAAGAACACACACACACACACACAAGAACACACACACACACACACACACACACACACACACACACACACACACACACACACACACACACACACACACACACACACACACACAAAGTTTACAGATGAAAGGGTTCATTTTTCTCCCTAGGATAAACAGTATGTTAAAGTAGCATTGTGCTAACAGTTGGTCAGCTAACGACAGCTTGACAACAAACTTCCCAGCGCTTCGTCCCCAGATAATACGAACTCTCACACTTGTAGTAACCTTGTAAACATACACACTCACACAAACACA